>NW_028186368.1:1267382-1280194 GCF_003343005.1 Rhea americana | reverse complement strand
TGGCCGGCGGCGCCCGGGGGGGCGGAGCCGGGCGGGCGGAGGCGGGAGCAAGGCAACGGTCGCGGGGCGGGGGGAGGGGCGCGCGGGCGGGGCCGTGAGGGGACGCTTGTCCCCGGGGAGGGCTGTGAGGGGGACGTTTGTCCCCAGGACAGGGCCGTGAGGGGGACGCTTGTCCCCAGGGAGGGCTGTGAGGGGGACGTTTGTCCCCAGGGAGGGCTGTGAGGGGACACTTGTCCCCAGGACAGCGCCGTGAGGGGGACGTTTGTCCCCAGGGAGGGCTGTGAGGGGGACGTTTGTCCCCACGACAGGGCCGTGAGGGGACACTTGCCCCAGGACAGCGCCGTGAGGGGGACGTTTGTCCCCAGGGAGGGCCATGAGGGGGACGCTTGTCCCCAGGGAGGGCTGTGAGGGGACACTTGCCCCAGAACAGCGCCGTGAGGGGGATGTTTGTCCCCAGGGAGGGCCGTGAGGGGACACTTGTCCCCAGGGAGGGCTGTGAGGGGACACTTGTCCCCAGGGAGGGCCGTGAGGGGACACTTGCCCCAGAACAGGGCCGTGAGGGGGACGTTTGTCCCCAGGGAGGGCCGTGAGGGGACACTTGCNCAGAACAGGGCCGTGAGGGGGACGTTTGTCCCCAGGGAGGGCCGTGAGGAGACACTTGCCCCCGGGCAGAGCTGTGGGGCTGGTCTGTTGATGCCACAGGCAGTGGGCCCATGTGGGGCAGCTTGGTGCGCATGGCCGACTTTGAAAGGGGCCGGTGCGTGCTGGTACAGCTGCCTCGGGGACCGCCTGCGGGCTGGCTGGGGGCCGTGGCTGAACACAGCACGGCTTGTACAGCTGACTGCGTGGACGGGCACAAGGTGCCAGTGATAAGGCAGCACTCCTGCCGGAGAAGCCCTGAAAAAAAGGAGCTCCTGGCAAGTGGTAATCCTCCATGGTAGCTGTCCCACTGCCTGGGCCAGGACYAACGGCAAGAGTGCGTGGGACTGCAAGGTTCCCATGTCTTGTCGTGAGCTGGGCGCCTTAGTTCGTACTTGGACATCTATGTTCCCACAGTCTTCTCARTAAAATACAGTCACCGAAAGACAATTCTTTCCAGAGCAGGATGAATGAGTTAAAATAACAGGTAAAGTTCTCACCGTGTACTACCTAGCTTTTTGCTAACTTYTGTGTGTGGTAGGATCTTGACCGTCATGCCTATCTCATGTCACCAAAGCTCTTTTTCATGATTTCAGAGGACTTTTGTCTCAGTCTTGATTTCTTAGTTCTCTGGTTAGATACACCAAAGAGGCAGAGCAGAGCCCTGCAATTCCATGTGATGATGCCTTCAGGAATAATGAGCCATTGGCGTGTACCTCCTCAGCAGGAGGAAAAGCAGAGCTGGCCAGRAGTGGTCCCATCCATTTCTTGCAGTTGTCAGCTGATTCAGTAATGCTTATGTGACAGCAGTGACGGGAGGCAGCAACAGTGATACCAGCATGCTCATTTTCCCAGTTGCCCGTAGTTCAGTGCTGTGTGAACTGGCTTTCTGCATCCCAGCTGTGCCCAGCTTGATCATCTCAATTTGATCTGGTCCATCTAGTCCTAACTTGTTGCAGTGTTACAACAAACGTCACAAGATCATACTGTGGAACAATTATCAAACAGAGGATCAAGATGTTTTATGCTGTCAGGTAAAAACACAACTGCGTCATTATAAAAATAATTATAAAAATACCCTCCAGCAGGAAAACAGTGCAATAGAGAGCATCTAACTTCTAACAGGGAGAGGGCCTGAATTTGGGCATTAGATCTTGACTTGGTCTCACTGCAATTTTAGAGTAGGCCCTAAGTTTTGGGCTGAGGCCAAGTAATATTCTCCTGCACAACTGCAATGTTTCAGGAGTCAGCCTAAACCAGGGACTGTGTCTGCTAGGCAGCTTGGACCAACACAATATTTTGAAGGTGTTGCTTTATAGGACAGGTGTAACCAGTTGGCCTTAGGGCTTTTGCAGCACATATGTTTAACCAGCCTAGCACTGCATCTAGAGCCCAGAGGTGGAAGCAGAAGCCCATGGTTCTGACTGTCCCTCTGCAGTGTCCYTCAGCCCATCCCTTACTCACCTTATGCACAACTGCCTTGTTTTCCCAATGTATGGCATGGAGATTTTTGTGTATTTGGAGAGTATCAAGCACCCTGGGGCCAAAGACATACATAGTATCTCTGGCACTGCTCCTTCAGCGTGGTCAGGTRGAGAGTGCGAAGAAACCATGTGTCTTGTCTGACTTAATCCACCCAGGAGAGGGCAGCAGCATTCATGCACATCGCTGCTGAAATCACACTTTGCCCCAAATGAAGAATTTCTTTTAGAAAGGGTCAGTGTACAGAGCTATGGTCTTTCATAATCCTCCTACCAAAGCATAGGTCTGAAAAAGGCCTTCTGCATTTCTCAAACCAAGAGCTAATCTCCGCTACCCATAGACTGATTGAAAATATCTGGCTCCTAGAGGCTGATGGAAAGATGACCAGCCAAGCCTTTCACATTGCAAAAGTAGCTCTCCTCACCCGTGCTTTCCCTCCTACARACAGACACAATCCCTTTGAAAGACACACTGGGGGTTTTTTGATGGCTGGAACTTTATCTTCATAAGTCAAAATAGATGTTTTCTCACATTTTATGAAAGTTAAATATTCTCCTTCAAGAGAATGTAGTCCTCTGTGAGTGGTAAACTGGACTCTAAAAAAATGAGGGAAAAATGTAAGAGTTTCAGATAAAACCTCTGAGAYTTAAGCCGAATATAAATATTTCCAGTGTTAGTATTTGCTGCAGATTTGTACGAAAGGCATCTAGTCACTAAATACCTTCTTATTTTCATAACATTAAGCATAAATTTACAAAGCAAGATTAGAAATTAGACAGCTTTTTCAGCTGTGATTAAAAGGTAGGAAGAAGACATGGTCCAGAATTGTTTTATAAATATAGATAAATTCTGTTATCAGGCAAAAATCAGCATTTGTCCTAACTGAGAACTTGACTGTCAAGCAAATCTGATTAGTTTTCTTTTAAGAGTGGTGCCATTAACTTTCTACTCAATCYCACTGAAGTGGCTATACTCGTGACTAAGGCAAGCAGAATTTGGCCTTTATGAATAATAGACATCAGAATTCTTGTGTTTTTAAATAGTACTAGTTATTCCAAAACCACATAAAAATAATTGAATACCTGCCCTGACTGCAGGGAAGAAATACATATAATCAAGCAGAAGCAAGAGTCTTCTCTTAACAATGAAGAAGCAGAACACAGTAAATGAACACTGATTTCCCATGCCATCTTGCTGAATTTGTAGAGATGTCATATCAGCCAGGGAAAATAATCAATTTGAAGCTGAGAACTTGTTTCTCCTCTCTCTGTTTATRTGGTGTCTCCCTGCAGATTTCAGTGATCTGTCTCTTGAGTGACAGCACTGCAAGCTGAGAACCAAACCATTTTCTCAGGTTTTCTTGCCACCTTTGAAGAATGRTGGCTTGGACAAGGAGTTTTAACCAAATGGCTGGAAAAGGAGGGGACAGACTGTAAATACAAGGCAGTGCCAGAAAACTAAGCGATAACCTGCATGTAAAGAATAAAGAGGGGTAGGAGTCAGGGATGATGCGGAGGCTGGGTGCTTGGGCAGCAGAAAGGCTGTGGGAATGGGGAGTGGGGCAGACAGCAGCTCCAAAGGAAGGGAAAAGGAAGGAAGGGCTTCTGGCCCTCTGAGCTGAAACTGCTGCCCAAGGACAGGCAGGATCTTGTCTGAAACAGGGGGCAGGTCAGAGCAGGAAGGTGTGAGCATTCTCCTTGGAGAGGTGTCTCTGAAGCTGTGAAAATAGMGAACTTTTTTAATCTTGCTCAAGGATGACAGTACATGAGGAACTAAAGAYTGGTTTCACTGCAGTTCTAAAAACACTGCAAAGCTTGACATGAGCAAAAGATCAGCTTATAATATCTTCTTTGCCAAACCACATCTGACATAYGGAAAGCTTTTTTCTGTCTTTCTATTATAGTAAGGAGGTCCCTATTGCTTCGYAGGACTGACGTCAGCTCCTTTATGTGTTTGTTATGGTTGATGTCAAAGCTTAGCRTTGATTGAATGACAATTTCCCAGACTCTACAGAGCATCAGAAGGTGGTCCAGAAGACAACTACATATAAGAACATAATTAAGTTGTGCATATCCCCATCAAATCCAAGAAAATTAACTTCAGAGGAAATAAGTTAAACTATTAGTATGTAGCCCAGGTTTGGGTTGGTTGTAAGTGAAAATCATCGTGGCAATGCTACGTAATGGTCTGAGCAAATTTTTATGCWGAGTGATTGTGTGAGCCTTTGCTTGAAAATGTTTGACAAACACTCCTCTAGCTGCAGTATTTCTGACTAGCCTGAGCCACAGCACTTSTTAGCACTGTTCTGTTGAACTATTATTTTTCTATGTGCATAGCAAAGAATATTAAAGCATTTTCACTCAGTGCAAGAAGGCAGAGTCACRTCTGCTCTAAATCATGAGGAATGAGCAAAATAACAAGTTAGAAAAAAAGCAATTCAGTGATATTCGCACTGACGATTTGAAACAATTTCAGTCTTTCCTTCAGAAGAACCCCAAACTTCACCAGTAGATTTGCAAAGCAGATGCTAAATCTTGTCCTCCAGCCTTTAGCACTCCAGAGCAATTAAAGCTGGATTGGCTGCCTAGGAATCAAAGAAGGTCAGGCACTTGAAATGTGAGCACACACTCACAAACAGCATCCTCTATATGAGTGCAAGAAAATGCTATCACCAAGTAAAAGCTCAGGACTTTTAGACTTACAGGCAGCAGGTGACAGTGCCTCATAAAGCATACTTGTTTTTTAGGAATCCTCTTCAAATTCAGGGTTGGATTCCTCAAATTACCGAATGAAACAAGGAAGAACTGATAGCAACAAAGTTTCCCCAAAAGCTGTTGTCTAAAATCACTGTGCCTGGCTGGCCAACTCAACCAGGATCTGCAGTGTTTTTGTCTTGATCAATTTTATGGCAAATTAGGGTTTTCTCAGTCTAATCCATACCGCTCTGCTCTAGTTTTGGAGAATCATTAACCTCCCCAATCTCAGAGTAAGCTTTAATGAATTATATGCCATCTAGTACAYGTATCTCCTTCTTATAGCTGTCTGGGTCACTCTCAGAGGAAGGCTTAACCCACATCTGAGATCCTCAAGGAATCAGAGGTTGCTCTTCTGACCACTACTGCCCTCAGACAGTAGGTCTTTTCTATAAAGAAAATGCCTTTTCCATAAGCATAGTTACAGGTTAGCTTTCTGTGGCTTCATGCTCCTGAAGCTTGATGATTACTGTAGCCTCTGATGAATACTCTAGCAGTCAGCTAGAACAATTTGGGTGGAGCAGTCATGGATGGTTCTGGGAGCTAGACTACCAAAAGGAACTGAGGTGACCTGAGATATGTAGCCAGAAAGCTAGCATTAATTTTCCTCTTTCCAATCATATATACAGAAAACACAGGGACAGGGGATCTATCAGCTAACTCTCTTCCCTGTTTATCACCACAAGCCTTCCAGAGAGGAAAGAAACACACTTCTTAGTTTGATGGGTTTTATCTCCTGTAAGCATATAAAAGAGTGTAAAAGCTTGAGAAACCATAGTGAGCACCACATGATATTTGCTTGGATCTTAAACATTTGCACATAATACTCTCACTGATTCTAATGCACAGAGAAATGCCATTTCCATGCACCTGTCAGCATTTTTGCTGTGGAAAAAAAATGTACACTATCTTTTCAGAATCACAGCTAGAAAACAATTAATTGTCAGTAGGCAATCATRTCAGTCTGAAAAGATCCAGCCTGAAATAAGTTTAGGTATTTTTCTTCTTTTTCAGGGAAAAGCTGCACTTGCACAATTGAATGATGCCACATTTAAGGTCCTGGGTAGCATGGCATTCCCTTACTCATATACTTCTAATTAAATCTTAATTGTGCCACTCATTATAAAATGAAAGAAGGGTTGTTGCACTAGGTATCTTTCATAATAGTAGAAGAGGATGATACTGGTGAAACAGATAATGTATAGAAAAAGAATGAATGTATGCTGGGGAAAAAAAAAGACTTTTGGAGATAATGATATTTAAAACACAGCAGAAACATTAGGAACAGCATAATAGTGAAATTACCATAAATAACTTCCTGATCATCGTAAATAGTATGAAAGGTACATTCTTATTATAGATCATTAAAGTGTGGATGACTATCTACGCTCAGAAATACCCAGAAAGCCAAATTCTACTTTTAATTCCCCTAGTGTCACTATGGTATAAACCCAGCTTCTTTTCATAATCAAGCAATCCAGAACCATTATTGTTTTGCAGAGATTGTTKCTCCCTCCTCATATAGCCTGCTGAATTTCATCAAGTTCCCAAATTACAGGCCCGAAACACAGTCCCTGAAGGGAAGAGAATGGCCAAGCTTCAGTGGGCTTTGAATCCTGTCGTCTTCAGGTCATTTCAATGTGGAGTTGGGCATCAAATTTTATGACAGACCACTTGCAGCTTCTCTTTTTCAGCAATGACCAAGGTCTGCTCTCCAGATGTGCAGAAGGCTTTTCTCCTAGTAAGTGTTCCAACAGTGTGGGACAGATGTTAGGACAGATTGTGATTCTTCAATGGAAAGGTGATGACTAGTTCATGTACATTCTCAAAGGCAAACTGCTCCTCTGCTTTTAACAGGATGCGATTCAGCCGTAAAGTTGAACTGCAAAATTTCACTCTTCTTAATCCCTTGACTGGGTCAACTGAAGATCATCTCCCCCAGKAGCTGCACAGCAACAGTTGTCTTTTGCTACTGTGTTTCCCTCCCATGCGTTCTGTGCTACTGGGATTGAAGTTACGCATATGAACTAGCATGACCATGTGAACTATTCACATGAGTTAAGGAAGAACATTTTCATAGGTATCTCCACTTTAAATATATCTGTCTTAGTCACTCTGCTGCTTTACATCTCTTCTTTACATTGCACCTGGGCACTTCCTTTTATCCTTAATAGTTGAAAATGATCTATTTACTAATATCGTTTCTTACTGACAGATTTTTCTATCTCTCTCAAGCTGAAGGATCACATATTTCCTAAGCAAGATGAGCCATAACAGAAGAGTGGGCCTAAAATGCTAGATTATTTCAGTAAAGACCTCCTCAGAATTTAAGGACCAATTATCCTCCACAGCTGAAATCGTACCTGAAGTACTCCGCTTTTTATGTTGATCGTGAGAAATYAGTCTTCAGCACAATTTCAGGTTATTTTAACAGCTGGTGAGGAGTCAGCAGAGATACCACTGGAGGCAGTGGAAGCGGAGGACAGCCAAGTGAGCGGTGGGCAAACAACATTTTATGCCTCCTTTGCAGGCACTGCCCAAATCACTGTGGTTTCTCAATCAACCTCAGTATATCTTAGTTACCTCATCTGCAAAATAGAAAGGCTTGATCTGACCGTATCTACTCAGAGCTCCAGGATACTTGGAACAACTGCGCATCGGTTCAGCCCCGGGCATTTTGCTGGCCTTGTTCCGTTGTTGTTTGCCACAAAGGGCCAAACTTCCTCCAGGTGTGAGTTTGTAAGTCTGTTCAGCTGAGTTCACTGCGGTTTTGTGCATGAAATAAAGAGAACAGGCTCTGGTCAAGGGATATAAACGTAATATTGATACCAGATGTCTTTCTTTATGCTAGCATGAGCCAACAGTCACTTCCCAAAGGCTACAAATGGCTGAAGGTTCTTGATGAAATTTTGTAAGGAGTTGCTGAGACACCTGGCAATGTTAACTGTAGCGTTTCAGTCTTAGACCTGTTGCTGTAACCTGAAAGTTTCTTCCCATGTTCCAAGGGTTCACACAGAAACTATTAAGCAACACAAATAATATTTTGAATGTATATATCACAGATAATGAATGCATCTTATTCTGCTGGGATGATACTTACAGGTGTTTTATTTTTACTTATTTCTTTTTTATCTTTTCCTTGCCCCTTTAGAGTGTTTTCCTTACAAAAAAAAAAAAAAAAAAAGTTTTCAAAGAAAAAAAGAAAGGAGCTCCAACCCACTTCCAGTCTTAAACCTGATGTAAGACTGTGTATTTACTCTTCTTGTCAGCTGCAAGGCACTGTGCACAGGACTATCTGCAGAGACAATGCAGGACAAGTTGCCATCACAGCCACGACACACTCCTGAAATCTCTGACTGGCAGGATTAAGCCATATTCAAATGGACAATCTTACTGGCTACTTCCACGGGCGAGGGACTCCTGGAAGCAAATATTCTTGTAGGGAAGAGGAGTTTCGGCAGCTAAACCATGGGAAGCTTTGCCTCTAATAAGAGCCAAGGATTAAGCCTGGAGAGGTCAGGTTTAGCTGTGGGGACTCTAGAAAAGAATAATATTTGATTTTCATACTCCTCCTAGACTGAATTAACTGAAATGTTTGAAAGAGAGTAAAATTCATTAAACTCATTAAATACAAAGTTAGGAATTTTTTACTATCTTGGGAAAGCATTTCTCAGCAAAGAAATGGGTGTATGAATATCATATGAACTGGTATCCCACCATATTCCAGCTATTCAAAGCCTACTATCCGCTGCATATTTTTGTCCACAGATGATTTTAAAAAAGGAGAGGAAATAGAAATCTGTGGGAAATGCCAGGAATTTCACAGAWAGTTTTAAAAATCTTCAATCCTCATGCAAGACAGTGAAACTGGAGAGTTCTCAGCACTGACTAGGACCAGTCCCCATTTTTAGCGAGCTCATGACGCAGTTTTCTGTTCTGTAGCCAGATCTTCTTGTACACGAATGTTCATTGCCTTGAGCAAGTGGTGAGAAATCTCCCTGCACCGGGTGTCTGATTTGGAAGTACGCTGCCACTTCCGGGCCCTTCCCAGATTTTGGCAGGCCTTTGCTCAGGCACTGATGTCACGTGTGAAGCCACCTTTCAGTGGCACTGCAAGAGCTTTTCTCTTGCCACTGTGCTTTCACACTCACCTGGGTTTTTTTCAAGTCATGTCCACCCAGACTGCCAGATGCTCTGCTCTGCTGGTCAAGGATGCTGTCTTCATGAGGCAGAGCCTGACCTTTCCCTTGGAGGGAGATGAATGGATGGAGGAATGGACAGATAGATAGATGAACAGAAGAATGGATGGACAGGTGGATGGATGGATGGACACTCATGACTCTGCTTTGATAAGGATCATACTAAAGTGGCCCTCTCTCCATGGCTCACTCCACAGAAGATTTTTGGAGAACTGCAATAAAATTTTCCTCAGAACATGGACATCTGCAGAAGAGTGGGTTCTGCAGGGTTTTCCCAAGGTTAGTGCCATCCAGCCAGGTACCTCTGTCTTCATCACAAGCCTTGAGCTTGCTGCAACAGCACTCGGGGAAGGCTAAAGCAAGTCAGAAGGGAGAAAGACAACAGACGATGAAAACCAGCACACACGCATACAAGCATAGAAGTAGACACACACACACACACACACACACACACACACACACACACACACACACCCTTGAGCATGCTGGTGGGAAATTCAGAGTGTCCCAGCACAGGAGCCAGTGCAGCTGCTCAAATCGCAAGTCAAGTTAGCGCTGAGGGCGATGCGTTCTTGGGAGCCGGGCGAGGAGGGACCAGGGGCTGAGCGCGTGACAGCGGGAGAAAGCAGGCGAGAGCAACCTGTTGGCACTGGCGAATGCACAAACAGCCTCCGGGCGTGGGGAGAGGGGGCTGGTCCTCACCCCCTCCCCCCCGAAAGCACCCCTTTCTCCCGAGGAGACACTGGGGAGGGTTATTCAACGGGGGCGCTGTGCCGGGGCATTGCCATGCGGGTGTCCAGGCAAAGGTTTTCTTGTGCCCCTTGGGGGCCGGGAAGAGGAGGGGTCCAAGGGCCTCCAAGGAGGGTGGGCGACCCCCAGCTGTGGGGTTCAGCCCCAGGGAGGGGTGGTTTTGTCGACCGAGGGGTGTTTGGGGTTAGTGGCGCAGCGGCGTGCTGGCAGCGGGGCCCCCCCCTCACCCCCCACCGCCGCCGGGGTCGTTGCCCCTGCCTGGGGCCGCGCCGGGACTCAGCTTTTTGTTATTTTCAYGGAGAAGATATTAATTAAAAGAAATACATGATTAAAAAGTAATGAGTTGAATAAAAATTATCTCCGCTCATTTTCTGATTATGTTAATTGTTAAAAACCCTTCAATCACGCTGTTGCAGTCAATGGGTTTTAATGTGAAATTAGTGGGCTCTTGATAACTTACAGTCCAGAATAATCCTGGAGGTTTAGTCATCATTCCTAATAACGAGATGTTACCAAGAACTGAGATTTTATATGATTTTGCTACATTCAGCCCTTCCCCCATAAAGACTCTGCCTTTGTGGCACACAACTTCAATTTTCATGCGTATGACTACTTTGTTAATGTTACCCTCTATACTGCTCCATTATATGCCAATTACATGTTTTATGTGTCTGTGCAACGTCTGAATATACAAAATGTGTGCCCGGCATAAGGATAGAAAAGCAATGTTGTCTCGCACAGATTTCTAATTTTATTTTTCTGTCCAACTTATCTTGAATCTTGCAACTGCTTCTATTCTTTGATTAATGATTGCTGTACAAGATGAGCCTTGTATTTCCCGCGGGTTCATACAGAAAGTAATAAAAGCAATTAAAACTGTTGGTTAAAAAARAAATTGCTGCAAGAGTTTGTATGCCACGGGGAGGCTTAAAGACTGTGGAGGCAAATAAATATGGAGAGTTTCTCGGATAGGTGATTGCCAAGAGCAAGGGTTTTGAAACAACTTGMGCACCGCGTTTCGGAAATACACAGGGACGAAATTGTGGCCCCTAGACCTCTGTTATTTTAGCTAACGTGTACCTTTCCTAGAAATTCGTTTAAGCGAGGTTTCATTTTCATGCAGATAACTGAGTGTAGCCTTTTCTATGCGACAGCGTTGAGCATTTGCATGTAAAAACCACTACTCGCACCCACCTAACAATTTAGCTAAATTCTGGAGCATTGACATAAAATTGACTCCTCGCTACGAGAAAGGAGTGCAGCAGGACAGATTAGTAGCTGCAGGGAAATTATCGTTGTTGCCAAGACAGGAGGTTTCTGAATTCCTCCGCACGGGCTGTCCGCGGCTCGGGCGCCGCAGCGGCCCCCGGCGCCGAGGGCGGGCGGGCAGGGACAGGCAGCCGCACGTTCCCTTCCCTTGCAGTTCTTTTGGGTCAAAAGAAGGAGAAAAGGAAAAAGAAGAAGAAGRAGGAGGAAAAGAGCAGGCACAAAATTCGCTTCCTCTACTCGTGTGTGTGCGCGCATACCCACATCTGCCTTCCCCGCTTCCTTGAAACTCAGTCCGCGGCGCTGGGCACCTCCGTGTCACTGGAAGGGTGTCTAATTCCTGCTGACACATGAGAAAGGACGTTTTCGTGTGGACCGGGGGGGCTGGAGCAGGGGCCGCGCAGTGCGGGCCCCACGGCCGGCCCAGGCTGCCGGCCCGGGGCTGCGGCGAGCGCCCGCCGCGGCGCCGGGCGCTGCTGGACGAGCCGCGCTACGGGGCTCCTCGGCTCCACAGCGGTGCCTCGCTCCTTGGCGGGCGGCGGTGCTCGGCTGGCACCTCTGGGTGCCCCCGCCGCCGCCCCATGGCCTCGGGCCGCCTCCCCCGCCCGCGCTGCCCCTCCGCCCGGGGCGGCTCCCACGCGGGGCTGCGGGGACCCGGGCCTCGGGGGCGAAGGCGGGGGATGGGGGCTAACTTGGTGCGTGTGCGGGGGAGTTTCTTTCGCTTTTTTTCCTTTTTATTTTTTTTCTTCGTGCCTCTGGTTAAAAAATAAAAATAATAAAAAGCCGTTTGTTTGCGAAGCCCCGTTGCCCCCGTCTAAACCCAGCCCCAGCGAAGCTCGCTGAGGGGGAGGGATTGGGGGGCGGGGGRGATCGCCCCCCTCCCGGCAGCCCCCCCCCCCATTCCTCGCTCACTCCCCTGTTTTCCTCCGCCGCTAGCTGAAGATCATTTTAATAAATAACAATGGAAGGGGAGCGCATCTAGGGGGCTTGTCGGCAACATTCAAAAGCCAATAGAGTTTATAATTCTACTCTATCATTTCTTATTGATTAGAGTAATCAAGATAAAAAGCTAGCCGGGCTCCGAGAAGTTCAGCGGCATATCATTAAAGATAAGAGTCAGTTAATTCTGGCGCGGGGGTAATGGTGCCGGCGATGAAGAGTTCATTTGCATGAGATGCTGAGCCCCGTAACAAGAGGACAAAAATCACTAATTAGGACTGCAGAGTGCCTCGAGTTCTTCAAGCACCCTTTCGAGAGGGGCGATGAGGCAAAGGCAGTGCACTTTTTCCCTTTTTTTTTTCTTTTTCTTTCTTTCTTTCTCTCTTTCTTTCTTTCTTTCTCTCTTTCTTTCTTTCTTTCTTTCTTTTTTTTAATGCCAGTGCCGGGCAGGACGGGGCGCCTGGGGCAGCGGGGGCTGCAGAGGCAGCGGGGGCTGCGGCGCCCGGGCCCCCCGCGCCTCTGCCCGGCCCCGAAACGCGCCGGCCCGGCGGGAAGCGAACAGCGGCAACAACCCCCAGCCGCCCCCCCGCCCCACACCTCCCCGCTACCAACCAGGGGATAAAAATAAAGAATAAAAAAAATTAAGGCGATAATAAAACGATTCGTAGCTTTGCTCAAAGTTTTCTTCGCGGGTTTTTAAAACACAGAGTGGGGGRAAAAAAAGAAAACCCGAACAACCCAAGCATCACGCAACGAAAAACAAAAGTAAACAGCGGCGGCGGCG
>NW_028186368.1:1265097-1267272 GCF_003343005.1 Rhea americana | reverse complement strand
CCGCGGCTGCCGCCCCCCGCCCCGGGGGCACGGACACCCGCCGGCAGCCCGCTGTGGGGGCTGCTGAGCGCTCGCCTTGCCGCTCTCCTGGCCGCGGGGGGAAGGAGCTGGGGCCTTGCGYGGGCTCCGCGCAGGTGCCGGCAGGGAAAGCGGCGCGTTCGCCGCCCCCTCTCCGAAGTCTCCCGGCCCCCAGAGCGCCCCGYTCAGCTCTGCTGCCCCGGCCGAGGGTGCTGAGCGGGCCGGGGTCCCCCGCGGGGAGCCGGGCACCCCCTGCCCGCCCGGCCCCTCGGCCCGCCTCCCCCGCGCGTGCAGTGCACACGCACGCTGCCCTGCACACGCACACACTGCCCTGCACGCACACACGCTGCACTGCACGCACACACAGCACTGCACACACACTGCCCTGCACACATGCACGCTACCCTGTACACACACACTGCCCTGCATGTGCATGCTGCACTGCATGTACACACTGCCCAGCACACACGCACACTGCCCTGCACACACATATGCTGCCCTGCATGCACATGCTGCCCTGCACACGCGTGCTGCACTGCACGCACGCACTGCCCTGCCTGCAGGCACTGCTCTGCACATGCTCACACACACTGCTGCCCTGCACATCCACACGCTGCCCTGCACACGCACACATTGCCCTACATGCGCACGCTGCACTGCACACACACACTGCCATGCACACACACCCCCGTGCTCATCGCCCTGCTCATCTCTTGTGCCCCCAGACAAACCTGTGCTTGTGCACCCCTCCTGCTCCTTCCACACTGCCACRCAAGCGCACCCATGCACACCCCCGCCAACATGCACGCACTGCCCCTGGGGTGCACAGATTCCTCGCACCCACAAGTGCTGCCACACGCCCCTTCCTGCGCACAGGCCCTGCTCACACACGCACATGCTGCCGTGTCAGCACACACACACACACCCCTGCTCACACAATCACGCACATGCACACGCACCCCCTCAGGCACAGCCGCGCACCTCTGGGCACACCTACATGCTGCTTACCCCCTATCCCGCCCCCTCCCACACGTGCCGCCTTGCACACGCAGCCTTGCACTGGCACCGCCAGCCCGCCGCACACCCTTGCCCGCTCGGAGGCTGGCGGCTCTCCTGCCTCGCCTCCCCTGTCCCCGGCTCCTGGGACTTTTTGTCTGGCTATGGGGCTGGAGGCTTCTCTCCCCTTGTTCTTCCCATGCAGAATAAAGTCAGTCTGTATTTAATGGTTATGGCGGATGTGAGGAGGATTTGGCAAATGAAGAGGCCTTTTGCTCTAAAATATTGTTCCTTACGTCGTGTGAGTCTACCAACCCACCACGACCCCATATTCTTCTCCGGGTGTCTGACTCGAATGACAAACGAGCTGATTTTTTCAGGACATCGCTGGGAAATGTAGTGAGTGATAATAGAGATTTCTCTTTCATTTTTTACGCTTGACTTGGTTATTGTTGCTTTTCTTTTCCCGTGATTCCTTCTGAGGATTAGCTCTGACTTCCCCACTATTGGCGGTCAAAGTGGCCCAAACTCTGGATGACAATTGATGGGGATCAGGGGATTGCCCATTCTGTGCCTGTAAGCACTGATTTGTGCCAGAGAAACTCATCAAGTATAGGCGAAGAATAAAAAGCATTTGGGGGTAAATGTATTCATTGAGGAGAGTTCTCCCAAATTGCTTCGAAGTTTTCTTAATGAAAAGTAACGCTTGCAGCAATCAACGGCTTTTTGACGGATTACAAACCTAGATAGGACTATGGGGCTGCATTTAAAAGTGCCCCGGTCTTAGCATGGGGGCAACTTACYCACAAAAGTGTAGGAACGAGGGTCAGTCCCGAAAATACAAAGCTGAGGTTGATGCATGTAGGAGCAATGAAAGGTGCATTAATTTATTAACATGGTGCACACAGGAAAAGCGAAAGAACAGTCCGGTGTAAGAAGAATCATTAACTCTCTACCCCAGAGACCCACCCAAGACTCGCCATTTACATCAGAATAGTTATTGTATCTTTAGAGAGAGAAAAAAAATCCCGCAGCAGCAACAGTCCCTGTAAGAGCTGGAAGACAGAAGAAAAGAAAAGAAAAGAAAAGAAAAGAAAAGAAAAGAAAAGAAAAGAAAAGAAAAGAAAAGAAAAGAAAAGAAAAGAAAAGAAAAGAAAAGAA
>NW_028186368.1:1231936-1263913 GCF_003343005.1 Rhea americana | reverse complement strand
TCCTTTCCTTTCCTTTCCTTTCCTTTCCTTTCCTCCTTTTCTTTTTTTTTCCTTTCATTTTCTTTTTCTTTCCCCTTTCTTATTTTTTTCTTAAGCAGTCGAAACACACAATGAGAATGCCGCCGAAGCAAAAATGGTTAGATGAGGAAAGGGCGCTGGGAAGAATCTCCCGGCCTTCCCCCCTCCTGCCCTTAAAACCCTGAAGGCCGGAATATTAACTTTTTTCCCCCTGCGTCTTGTCAATGCTATCATGGCTTTGATGGGAGGGTCTTCAAGGTGGCACATTTCTGAACTTAACCCCTTTTCAAGCTAACTCTCTACCTCCCTTGTTAGTGCCCAGCTCTGAACTTCTGAAGAGTATTTTTGTGTGAGTCAGGGTTCATTCACTCGGGGGCTTTTGTAGGACTTTCTTCCTTTCAGCCCTCAGTGTGTTACACCAATTAAAGGACGACGTGCTGTAAATGTAATGGGCCGAGCAGTGATTGTTTTTGACAAGCAACAAAACACATAGATCCACCCCTTAGATTAGGCCGTTGAAGGGAGGTTCATGCCGGTCAGTTTACTGAATAGTTCATGAACTGTAATTCTGAGGGCTTGTGTGAAAGAAAATGTCTCTCTCTCCTCTCTCTCTCTCTCTCTCTTTTTTTCCCTCTAAAAAGAAGAAACACCAAGCATCTAGGGGGAAGGGGGTGGCTGGGAGGGTGAGGGGAGCTGGAGGAGAGCAGAGGTGGCTTTGTCTTGTCATTTAGAAAGAAAAAAAAAAGGAGCTAACAGTCAAGCCACTTTATGTCACTAAACATGCCAACCTCCTTTGCAGAGATGCTCCTCTCCGTACATCTTTGTAGGCCACCTTGATCTAATAACCAGTTAACTTGGGCTCACATCCACTCAGGATTTCTATCTGGCCCAGAGCTTCCTTGTAGCAAGACCAGAAGTCTTGGTAATTCTAACTTCATTTCACAGATGGAAGAAAATGTGGATTTGAGTTGAATCTTCAAGGAGCAGAAAGCACAAAATGTATCTTAGTGTTATCTCATGGGCCTGATCCTGAACTCATTGAAAAAAAAAAGGGGGGGGGGAGGAAAATCCTCTATAATCTGAGCAGGAGCTGAGCCCTGGTTCTAGGTTCAGAAAGTGCAAAATGATTGTTCCTCAAATGCCAAGGACCAGTAGGGCGCAGGATTTCTTGTTTATTTGAGTGAAGATATTCCCAAAAAGGAATAGTCACAGGAAATACAGGCATAGGCCATGGAAAGTGTGGAAGGAAAGAGATGAGTATTTCTTCTTGAAGAGAAATGTTTCCTCTGTCATTCCTATGAMGATTACCCTGGGCACATCACAATCGCTTTAATCTCAGAGGCATCTGCAGCCCTCCAGCTACATGGGTACTGTGTATGGGTTTTTGAAGGGAATTGCAATAGCACTTTAGAAGAAACTTTATTGAGACAGAGTGGGAGTGGTTATGGTGCAGAAATGCCTTCAGAGCCCTCCAGGAGACAGGTCTCCTCTGCCCTGCTCAGACATTTCTGTTGCAGCCTTTGGCAGCTTGAAACCCACCCTGGGGCCACCTCTCCAGGGACAAGTGGCAGCAAAGGCAGCCCCAGCCTCTGAGGCCATCCAGAGTCACATGGAGTCTCAGCCCTAGTGATCCTGCCTCTAGTTCAAGTTTAAAGTGGTCTGTTGTGAGGAGGGATACTCCTTAATTGCAACCCCMCAAAGCTAGCTTGCAGGGCAATCTCTTGCAAGGAAGCTACTTCAGGATTTCCTAACGAAGAAATCCAGCAAGATCTGTTCTCTGCTTTTGCCTGGGTATTAATTCACCACTGAATCAATAAATTAATGTTCTTCGCAGAATCCCAGAACAGTCGGGGTTGGAAGAGGTCTCTGGAGACCATCTAGTCCAACCCCCCCAACCAAGGGTCAGCTAGAGTAAGTTGTCCAGGACTGTGTCCAGTCAGGTTTTTAGTATCTCCAAGGAGACTCTACCACCTCTCTGGACAACCTGTTCCACCACCCTCACARTAAAGAATTGTTTTCTTGTGTTCAAGTGGAAARCTTATTTTTTCAGGTGAAAAAGTCTTACTTCGAAAGAGATGCCCCTTTTCCATAGGCATTTTCTAGAGATTCCAAGTGTTTGCTAAGTCCTTGGTAATTTATCTGGGGCCCCAACAAACCCTGATGAGGCTTACCCTGTGGTTAGCTCTCTYGAGGACATCCAAAATTACTGCAGTGTAATAATCATATTGCAGTTGTCTGGGTCTAATCAGCAGTACAAAGAAAAACTTTCTCAACTCTTCTTCCTTTAAATTCAATACAATGGGATCTAATTCTTACAACACATTTTTTGAATGCAGCAAGTTGCTTACACTGGTAATAAGCATACTGTATATGCTGTAAAATCTGTACTTGTTACTGCAGAAGATTAATGAATATGTGGAACACAGCTGAGCAGTTTAACTCTCATTGACTTCATTATGCAGAAGGTATCAGCAAACAAAAAGACACACATGCTAATTCATAAACAGAAATAATTCCAGTCTGCAGGCCCCAATGTAGCAGACCCTGTAACTGTTCCTCCTCTGTGCGGCTTGCACTGCTACTCAAAGCAAAATTCCTTTGGGGCTGCAGCTGCCACGAGGAGATGGAGACCCTGTGTGGACGATACACAGTTTTCAAAAGGGAGCTGTCTGACTCCAGGGGTTTGAAATCTTAGTCCTGAGTGAGACAGATCAGAACAGGGTCTAGGTGAGCGAGAACCAAGAAATGCAGCTTATTGTGTGCCTTGCAAAGGATAAGATCACGATCTGATCTGCATTTGATTATTAATGATGCAGAATAGTGCAAAACATTGTGATACACACAGAAAGAGATATAAAAAAAGTCCAGTCTTGTATTTCTTGGCCTTCTCAGTGGCAGGGGGGAGAAGCCCCATCTGGTAAAGTGGCATGGAGGTATTCCTACCAGACAGGCTTCCTGGAGAATTTCCTCCTGTCGTTCCCTTCYACCTAATTCCTGAAAGACTCATCCCATAAGGAAATTCACTTTTTTTAGGTTGAAGTGAATATTAAAAGTACCGGAAGCAAAGCTTCTAGTTTGTTTTAAATTCATAAACATTTCTGTCATGCAAATGGCATATTCCGATTGCACAGTAGCAGGGTGATTCTCATTTGGGAGAAAAGCGTAGCCCACGCAGGGGTGCCAGTTGTAAGTAATGTAGCCATCCGAAACCCTTGCCAAATAACCTTTTTGCTATGCCAAACTATCACAGATTTTGTGTAAGTTTATTACACCAAGCACACAGCAGCTGTTTAATTGCAGAGAATTTAGGACAGGAAGTGAAGAATAAATCTGCATCCAATTGAATCTGAAGCATATAATTATCCGGAGCACAAATGGATAAATAACTAAAACTAATGTGTCTAGGAAAATAAAAGCACACATATAGACACATATTTGTGTGTGGAATGGAAGTGTGTGTTTCATTCAAGTAAAACGATTCACTCACAGTGTCCCCTTGGTCTGTCCCCGAGTGTCGGCGGTGCGCCTCCTGATTCTGAACTGAAGACTGCTACATGACTTCACAGCACTGTAACTTTTTTCCAAGTGTTACRGAGCATTTTACAAACATCAGATCTCATGAGCTGATGACTGGAATAGTACGCAGAAGGAAATTATCCTGGAAATTTATCACAGAAATACTGGGGACTTGTGCCATATCAGACTAGTTGAATCCTATTACAAGGGAACTATAGGAATGAGAAAAGGCATTCGCTTTTAGAAACGCAGAAATGACAGGCTTTGTGGCTTCTTCAGAATGAGAGAAAATGAGAACAGAGTAGGATTCATTTTTGTGTATCCTCTGTCAGAAAAGTCTACAATTTCTGCAATTCTCAACTTTACCCAAGAAAAGCAGAGAAGAAGGAGTCATGGATGTGTTTTCTCAGAACAAATGTTAATGTTGCCAATTGCTGTAGAAATTAATATTTGGAAATGTACCTGTGAAAAAGTTTGTAGTCAATAAAGGCAGACAGACTGCAGCAAGCAGCCCTGGCCAAACACCGCGAAAGCATTCTGACTAGCGTGTGCATGACTGGCAAGTGATGCAATCTCCTGGCAAGACGGATTTCGTATCTCCTCCCTGAAAAGATGTCAAAAGCACCGTCCTGTTTATCAAAGTTAACACTGTGTGAATGCACCACTGGGTAGCTGCATGCAGCACGACTGCTGTAGTCTGAAAAATCTGTAACAGAGATTTATTTGTAAATGCRGTACCCTGAAAGACTGCCCACAGTCTGCTCCCTGAGTTTTCCCTCTTCTCCTCCACGTAATTTTCCATGGCTTGCACAGCCATTTGACACTTATATTAATGCTGTATACCCATTCCCAAAGCTGTGAGCCACTTACACAGTGTTCTCAGCTCCCAGGGTTTCTCAAACAACTCACTGCAGGGGAAAAAAATCTACTGAACTAAACATATAGACTCCTTTTGCTGGTAGAGTTTATTAAAGATTTTTTTTATGGGGATATTTTTTGGAGATGAAGTAAACAGAGGATCAAAGCAATTTTGAATTACTGGGTGGCTGAATGATGGTTAGTGAGACTAGAGGAGATTGACTGTTTTGTAGAGAGATTAGCAGAATTCACATTGCCACTGAATGAAAGGTGGAGGAGGCAGAAACCCTAAACAAGTGAATTCAATTACTTCTGAAAGGAATAGGGTAAATGAGGATTCTCTCCTTGGGTTTGCTCCAGGAAATATTTCTGAAAAGTTTGTTGAAGAATACCAGTCATCCAAACCCTAATTTTGCTATTATGTAAAAACTCCTCATTCCACGGCAGCTTGTGATTTGGAAATGCTTCCCTTGTTTTGTGTACACTTGTTGGCATGTCACCTCTTAATTTAATTTTGGTTTCAAATTACACCACCCAGTGCAACTTGTTTGCACATGTGGGAAAGATTTCAAAAGGAATGTAAACCTGATCCAAAGCCCACCAGAGTCAAAGAAAAGATCCTCCTCAGCTTCCCTGGATAACAGCCGCGGCCGAGGGAGCGTTGGGCACCCTGAGAGGACTGTCAGGTTCAGCACAGTGCAGTACGCTGGGGGTGTAATTACTGGGGCTGGGAGGGTTGCTGCRCTCAGTGCTTTGGAGGGCATTGGCACAGCCTGTGACAGCCTRGAGGTCATGACCTGGAAAGTTCGGATTTTCATTTTGTTTGCTATGGTGCAGTTTTGTAAGCAATATGGCACAGTAGGAAGTAGCATTTGTTTCACAGGCTATTAGAGCAAGGTCCATTGATTAAGAAGTGGCATGTTCTCATTGCCAGCCTGTGTCTCTGTAGGGTCTCCCTAGAGAAGGTGAGCTCCCCGGGGCCCACAGCACTCTCCCCCTCTTCCCCATTGCATTTGAACATGCCAAGCACGAAGGGCTTCCCAGCTCGGCTTGGACCTCCAGGCACTGCAAGTGCAAGGACAGCAGGAGTGGCGGCTGAGATGGTTATTCCCCAGGGCTGGGTAATGCTAGACATACTAGACATGTTGGAAGGTGCAGCTGAAGAGGTACAGTGCAGGGAACTTTCAGCTTGCAGAGATTGCTCCCACRTGGAGATTTGCTCTCTCCACCTCTACTGTGCCCCTGCAGTCCTTGACATCGTCTCCTGTTCCTGCAGTCCTGTCATACCCCCATTTCTTTCACACTTCTCACTCCATCTCTTGCTTTGTACCTGTTGATCTGCATCCCCGCTAAACCTCCTCTATGGGTGCCTCTGCCAGATCCTCCTAGATCAAGATCTTGAGACACAACTCCTTCTCTTTGCTCTTATCAAAATCCCCTCATCAGCTTTGGATGTTGCAGGGAAGTCCCTCAGCCTCTCTCAACTATTAGCTATTGTGTGAGGTGATGCAGGATAAAAACTGGTCTCTGCCCTTTACTGTCTCCTAGTTCATGGTCTCAGTTTATCCCAACCTCTCCCAGTCTTCCCTCTCATCTATTCCCCATGGCAGCAGGTCAGTTTACATTTCCATCACTCTGAAATAACTGTTCTCATTGGCTTTGTGTTCCTGAGAGGTAGACAGAGGCTTAATGTCATTAGAAAAAAGGTAACCTTTGAGGACCTATCTCAGCTGTGTGTATTTTTTTCTCTCTGAAAAACAAACAGAATTCCTTCCTTCCTGAAACTAAGTTTAAGGCCTCACACCCACCACATTGCTGTCAAGAGTCAGGCAGCTGGCTCCCTTTCTGCAGCAGAGAGTGAGACAGAACTGCCTTAACCTAGCCTGCAGGGCTGTTCTCTAGGTCATGGGAAGAGGAGGCAAAAGGTGGCTGTAGAAGGAGCTATCTTCCAGATACTTCCAAGGTCCACTCTTGAAAGACGTCTTTGCTCTTCTCCCAGTGCTCACAGCAGAAAGCAAAACTCAAGCAATGAAGTTACCAGGAAGAAAACAGCTCACTTAGTGGWGCAGAGGAGCACAGAGGAATTGAAACTGCAGCTGGGGAATGAGTACTGCTCCACAAATGTAAAAAAAGCTGWGCTGATTTTTTCACGGCTGATGGTGGGACCTGCAGTCCTTAGTGATGCATAACAAGGCACCTTTACCCCCAGAGTTCAGAAGACAGAAAGAAAGTAAGCCTTGGGCTCCCTTTTTCCATCCCTTCTCTAATAAACCCTGAACCAGCTTCTTCCTTACTCACAGATTCACAGAATCACAGAATGGTTGAGGTTGGAAGGGACTTCTGGAGATCATCTAGTCCACCCCCCCTGCTCAAGCAGCATCACCTACAGCAAGTTGCACAGGTAGCTTTTGAATATCTCCCAGGATGAAGACTCCACAACCTCTCTGGACAACCTGTTCCAGTGCTCTGCCACTCTCACAGTAAAGAAAATTTTCCTCATGTTCAGATGGAACTTCTTTTGTTTCATGTTGTGCCCACTGCCTCTTGTCCTGTCACTGGGCACTACTGAAAAGAGTCCAGCCCAATCCTCTTGACAGATACTTCTAAACGTTGATAAAACCCCGCCTCAGCCTTCTCTTCTCCAGACTGAACAGGCCCAGCTCTCTCAGTCTCTCCTCATATGAGAGATGCTCCAGTCTCTTAATCATCTTAGTAGTCCAGTAAAGGATTCCAGTAGCTCCATGTCTTTCTTGAACTGGGGAGCTCAGAACACTCCAGATGTGGCCTCTCCAGGGCTGAGTARAGGGGCAGGATCACCTCCTCGACCTGCTGGCAACAGTCTTCCTAATACATCTCAGAATACCATTGGCCTTCCTGGCCACAAGGGCACATTGCTGGCTCATGGTCAACTTGCTGTYCACCAGGACTCCCAAGTCCTCTGCACAGCTGCTTTCCAGCAGGTCAGCCCTCGGCTTGTACTGGTACATGAGGTCCCAGATAAGCCAGGCTCAGAGAGTTTTAGGAGGAGAAACTGAAGATGGAATTGCTGCTTCTTGGCTCCAAATCTGTCTATTTACTGAGAACCTTTCTTGGTTCTCAACTCCCTTAATATTGAGGAAACCAGACATGGAGAAGAGCCTGTGTTTGTGGTTCTTAGCTATGCCCTATGCAATACTCAGTCCTTAGACTTGCTGGCAGTTTTCTCAGGACAACYCTCTCCATTACTTATAAAGTAATTATAAAATTACTTATATTTCTTCCTTACTCAGTTTCCTTCCCATGGCACTGGAAGGGCTGCTTTCAAGAAACTGATGACTATCTGTCCTTCCTGTGAGRCAGATGCTCCTCACCAGTACCGATGGACAACACCTCTCCACCTCATTCTTCATGCCTTCATTTCTGGATCAGAGGCTGTTACAAAGCCCCCTGAAACTACTACAATGATTCGTTGGGTTTTAGCTGGGCTACATCTAACCGCAGTGCTCCACTTACTCAGCTCAATATACAGTGAAGTGCCTCAGACTTTATGCAGCTGATGGCCCCATGCTCTCTTCCTTAGGATGATTAAATCAGGCTGGATCTGCTCTTCTGAATGTTTCCATAGACAGTCTCATGTGGTTGATTCACTCTGTTTAATCAAAGGTTTGAATCTGGCAAAGGGGAGAGCCAGAAAGATGTTGAAGGTAATGTTTTCTCCCAAGTTTATCTGGTTCCTCTTCACAAGTCCACAGCAAAGATTTGCTGATGATATTTTGCCTCTCTGACTGCTGTTTCATAAGCCAGGAGAGGGATCTGTAAGTGTTGTTTCCAGCCCTTTCAGTGCAGTTGTATAGACAGTTGTGTCCATCTGACATTTCCTAGCCCCCTGCCAAAGCCTAAGTGCACTTAGGTGAGGGCAGTTTCTGATCCACTGAACGTCCCCAGTCTGCTGAAGCACTCCAGCATGTGTGTGTCCTCTTTGGCCTCTGATCAGGGCATGTCAGGGCCTCTTGGTTCTCACAGGGATGTTTGAGGCCAGGGTGAGAGACATCCAAACCAGAAGTAATTGCCAACCTATTTTTCAAGCTGAGTGACAAAAACTCGAAGAGTAGCACTTCCCACAAAGTTCTTCTCATGTTAATGGGAATATTCATCACAATCCGAAGAGCTCATTTCTTACAATTTTTTTATGTCTTTCTGATGCTTTATCCAGTGCAAATCCTCTCACAGTTTGCCTAAGATTTTTTGCATCCCACAAATATCTAGCAGATTCAAAACCCTTGCATTGCTCAGAACTAAGCTATAAKGTACTTGGTATCATTATCTTGTACCAGAGTCATCATTGGATATATTTTCCTACCCTCTACATCACTTTTGCTTTAATCTTTTTGTTGTAATGACAGTTCTCTGGTACTCAAAGATGAGTGTATTTGCCAATGGATTTCCAGTTATGGAAATAACAGGAATATGTACCCAACATACTAGAACTAGGGTATGGTCTGTGGGAAGTGTTTACATTTCTCTATCATTTATAATCCTGTGTCTAGTAGTATTCAGAAAGTTTTGTGCTTGAACTTGAAGTAGGGAAGCAATCATCTTTTTTAGTGTAACTCCATTGCTTTCAGCAGCCTGGTTCAAGGCAGCATTTGCAACCCACTTCCTCCAAAGCAGTTGGGACAAAGTGTCTGTAGCATCCTTCTTGTCCCAGGACAGGGGTGTGACCACAAAAATCCCACTGCTTCTCCCGTTCCCAGGCAAACAGCTTCTCAGAATTCCTGTTTCCAAATTCTCTGGATTACTTAGACCACTGATATTAAATCTTCACCATTATAAATTCATTGTCTTCTTGTTTCAGGACAATCTTCAATCTGCAAGGACTAGCACGAAAGGGCTTCAAATTCAGATCAACCCAGGCAAAAGTAACCGCAGGAGTCTTTATCAGTTCTGAAAGCAGTAAGTCTCACAGACCACAGATAATTGCAATGGTGTCTCTTTCTCATACAGTTTATGTAGTGGCTCTGCAATACCAGCAAATCCAAAATAATACCTTCGTAGTAAATTCAGAGCCCCACAAAAGTCTGCACATCTGTGACTGCCTTGGAAATTGGCCAGTCCTGTGCACACCAATGTTTTTCTTTTTGTTAGAAGATTCTGTTTCGTCAGGTTGTGCATCCACGAGAAGGCACCTCTTTTCAAAGTAACTCTCACTTCAGGAAGTTCGAGTTCAGTGGCAGCCTTGATCTGATCCCAAGCTGGTTGTAAATGCCGTCTTTCTTACCAGCAGTCTCTGAGTGTGCCCAGAGCCATCTCAGCACAGTAGGCAGGCTGAGAGGGACCTATTTTGCAGTGACTGTTTCCAAGATCACTCTGCGTCCGCCAGAAGCCGGCACTTTCAAGTGCCACCTGCTGACACAGTAGAATTGCTGTCTCCTGCCCTTCATCTCTGCTTTTTGCTTCCACTGCTGCTTGCCAATTCTTCTTAAAACCAAGCATGGAAACCAGAGCAAACTACTACAATATCCAGGGTATCTGCTCACAATAATGTTTACATACACTATGACATTTCTTTCAGCTGATTCTAGTCTGTACCGAATCATGCACTGCCATCTTCTTTAACCAGGCCTGTGGGTGACATCTAAGTTACTSCTGAAGGCATCTTTAGATTCCCTTCAATACTTTTCTTCAGTAGTCTGTAAAACAACTTCTCCCCAAACAATGCAGGGTTGTTTAATTTTTCAGTGCATCTCAGGATGAGTTTTGAGTCTTTACTATGMAGTAAAACCAGTAAATTCAGGAGTCAGAAAAACAATTCCCAAATACTTCTCAGAGACGCAGCTTTACAGTCTTTATCATCATCATCATCATCATCATCATCATCATCATCTACAGCCAATAGATAGATATTGGCTCTAGATAATAATAGATTCTGACCCAGTTCTCCCCCTTTCTCTATTTGCATCACTCGCAACTGAACACTTACCATATACTCTGGCTATGTTCATATTAGCAAGTACTTTGGCTCAACAAAGGATTGAAGCAATTTATTAACCTTCAAATCTATGCTGTAGGCAGCTTGGGTTTTCTTCCTTCACATTCAGTTTCGTCAGATCTTCTAGGCCAAACATCCCCACCATACAAGTGGTCAGACCAACCAATTCTTGGTTTAACCTGTGCATATCCTCAAACAATCAGAGTACATTGAATGGGCACCTAAGTTTCCCATGTGGTGTTCTCCACCAGGAGACCAGCTCATATGCACTACAGCTGCTCTGTGAACTAAGCTAGCCTTCAGTAAGGGGGGGGAGGATCAGGGAATTAGCTTCGAAGTTGCACTGCAACCAAGCTGCTCATGTAGACACTGCCCTTGATGCACGGGAGCGTTCACTGCCAAGATTCCCCAGGTCTCAAGGCGTATCTTGGACCTTCCTAGCTTTCTTTAGCTAGCAAAGTACTGACTGTATTATAGCATCTTCTCTTGGAAGAAAGATCACTCGTGCCCTTACGGTCAGTTGACTTTAGCTTATCTACTTGATTCATGCAATGTCTTCAAGGGCATTAATGCACTCTTACTGCAGCTGGGCCACAGAGACTGTTCATAGACTGGCCTTTTACAAGAAGCTGTGAAGCRGGCTGCACAGCCTGCACCATGGTCTCTTCCTGGTTAAGTCCATGCCCGTCCAATGACCAATATACTCAGCTGGTGCTCACTGTTCCCCAGAACTAATAACCCCTCACACATTTGGCTGCAGCCAAATCCCACCCATGAGCTGGTCAAATCAGCAGCAGTGATGACCCTTTTACTTCCAYGCTTTGACTTTCAGGTTAACATCCTTCACCTTTTCCCTCTCAAAGCTGGGGAAGGGCCTTCAAGGTGAAGCACCATTTACTYTGTTCTGGTCACATTCCCAACTGTCCTTTATGTTGTATTTCCCTGCCTCCCCACATTAAATGAGCAGTTAACTGGCCTGCTTCCTTTAGCAACAATTTCTCATTTTATAAACCAATTGTATCATTCCTTCTAATTGCTCAGAACTATCATGAGCAGAATTCCCATCTGATAATGCTTATCAGATTGTCTCCCATACTTCTCAGCAATGGACTCCAGTCTCTCTCCAGCAGTGATGTCCCCTTTTGATGTACAGCTACATCCGAGCTCCGTGGCAAATTACTGCACCTCTCAGAATGGCTCTGGCCTCCTTTCACTGATCTTCGCAGGCCAGGCCAAGTCTAGCTAAGTCCCTCTAAATTCGTCCCTTGGTATCTTGGCAGCCCTTTCTGGAGGAATGCCAGAAGGGAAGGCTCCTCAGGTTCCCCATGGCTTAGATAGATTCTTCCCTTCCCTTCTCTGAGATCCCAGATGAGCCACAGTCTATCACACTGATTTCTGACTTCAGACTGTGTTGCCCAATTTGGAAATGGTGTGTGGGTAACTGATTCTCTCTCTTTTTTTCTTTTTTTTTTTCTGGAGGTAAGTCTTCAGAACTCTTTGGCTCCTAGGAAACACTATTGCTCTACATTTTCTCTGCTACTGATTTGCACTACACATTAAAGGCTGACACAGAGGGTTCCTGGACTTACATCCTCCGATCATTCATTGCAAGATTTTTGCAATTGCTAATATATTGGGACAGTCTGACTTCTTCCATTCAAGTTTCTGCAATTATAACAGTGCTAGGCAATAGAAGTCCTCTGACAACCTTAATTCTGCATCCAGGTTTCTGACTTCTGTACTGTTGGTATTTTTAGCTTTTTTAATCCTCTCTGCGGTCCTGCTCAGTTAGTAACCTCCAAGCTTGCCAAAGATTCCTTGGCCTCCTTGTCCCCGGAAAGGCTGCTGGTCCCCAGCCATCTGGTTACTGGTTCCTTATTCATCTATTTTGAACATGTTCCAGCTTTTGCTGCCCCCAAAAAATGTTACCTTCAGTTCCAGGCCATCTCCCAAGCCTTTCAGCAAAGCCTTCAGACGTTGCTTTAATCCCTTCTGCAAAGTCTCATGCTCTTTTCTTAGGTCTTTAGACCTTATTTTAGTCATTTGTGATATCCTCAGTTTCTGCAGATTTTGTTCACAGAATTCCACAGGAAGTCTCAGTGCATGGCAGAGCACAGCATTCATGTTTTTCTTTCTGTACTGGAAACAGCTCATTTGACATAACCTAAAATTGCATTTGCCTACTTGGCAACCCTTTAACTTCCGTGTTTCATGGTCAGAGTGTGGTCAGTAATAGAGGGAGGTCTTCTTTCCCCCCTCTCATTTCTGAGCAATGAACTTCCAGCTTCAAGCAAAAATCCTTCTGATTCACCCATAAGTGCACTTTACACTATTACATTTACACTATTTCTATTTGTAAAAGCTATTAATCTCTTCCTGTTGGATATTCCAATCCTTCTCTGTGTAGGTGATGTTCCTATGTTTTGCAGCAAGATGTTTATTAATATAAACTGATCAACTTCTGAGAAAATCCAGAAGTGTTTTTTCTTGATCTGTCTGTTCCCCTTTCAGACCAGCCAGCTGTTTCCTTTTCTTTAGTCAACTGTTTTTTCCAGCTCTTGGTTCTMCAGTGATCCTCTCTTCCTCTTGTTTAGCTTGTGACCCCCCTCAAGCTGTTATACCAGTCCAGATCCACTAGAGTCTTTTTACTGGTAAAAGCCTCTYTGATTCCCAGATCTTTCCTTCATGATGCCATCACACAAGCCTCCACGAAGTGCTACATATATGCTGATGTGCCTTCATCTAGGCTATGACAAGGGTGAAGSCTGCTCCTCTTTAAACTCTGTTCCATTAAAGAACATAATTCTTTCATAGTTATGTATAGAAAAGCTGGTTTAGCTACAGCTCTCAATTTCGACACTGAGGCCAACTCACATGAATATCTTTCCTCTGGAACAGAAGCAACCAAAGCAGAGTCTGCTGCACAGAATAAAGGAAAAGTAAGACAGGCCCCAGATGGGTGCACCCTTTCCTAACCCAGGACTCTATAGTATCTGTTTGTGGTCGAGGTGAGAGGTTGGCAATAAAACTCCTGGGCCACAAGGGAGTTATAGAACTAAATGCAAATTTCTGCACTGTACATCTCTATGCTGCAAACTGAATATATTGTCCAGATCCTCTTTATACTCCAAAGAGGGAAATAGGCATGTTCAGGTCACAGTATCTTGGGATGGGAATCTGAAAAAGGTCAAAAGAATGTGCTTTAAATGTTTTCCTCTGCTCCCCTTGAATATAAAAAGACACTCAGGACACTAACATAGGTGGAACTATTAAAACATGCCTTCAGCTAGGTGGAACTAGCTACCTTCTAGATACCTGGTCTTCCCCAGAGATCCCTCCCACCATGCTTTCAGAGAAGATGGCAGGGCAGGGCAACTGCAGAAGCTACCAAAACCAGGTTCTTGGATATCCAGAAAACTTCCTCCAGTTTTGACCAAGCTTCCTCTGCCTTTTGCTCATGACAATTTGCTCCAGTCGTTTTCACTCACTCTAGATTCCTGCTACCTCTCTTTCCCATCTTCTGTACTGATTCCTTTTTGTGCCTTTTCACAAAATTGAAAAATAAGTCAATAACAAAAATTTTTAAAAAGCCTCTGTCTTCTTCTCAATCACTTATAAGTGCTGCTACACTGAATATAGTTAACAAGTAATATTAGCGTGCACCCTCTACTAGGCTTCTCAAAGCAGTATTAACTATGAAATATTTTTAAACTTGTGTTTGCAATGATTTGTGTTTGCTTTGCTCTCTGTCATAGCCACTGGGGAAAAAGATCAGATGAAAAATCCAGAAAAGTTCCAGACCATTGATAAAATTTTGGGCTTCAATTCCAGGAGCATCACCATCCTATGCTTCTTGTAGCTCTAGCTATATGTATATATTTATAGCTACAGGATTCTCCTCCTACTCTTCAGACTTTTCATCCTTTCCCTACTCTGGACAACATCTCTGTTAATAAATGCACTGCTTATGAGGGGCTTTGCACAAAAGTTATTCAATATTGCCAGAAGATTCATCACAGAAGTGCTGAAGTTAACACTGACAACAGCTTTCCACCTTTGCATGCATTTTCATATGGAGGCTACAGTGATACAAAAATATACCTAAGTAACAGGGACCCTGCACTTGCCTAACCAAAAAGATTTCCACAGCTTCCCAAAGATGCCACCTTAAATCTAGGAACCCTCCTCTAGTCAGAGACCAAAGCTCTCAAAACCGCAGGACTGCTACAAGAAGACAAAAGGCAGTAGGAAAACATACAAAAATCCACAGTAACTCTTGAACAGCCACTGCTGCTCCATCATAAAAGAATAATAGTGTGTAGTGTTCTTATAGCACTTTATCTGGAGACTTCARTGGCTACATAAAGGATGAGTTAGTTTGTTTCGCAGCCCAAAAGAGAAAAAGATCCAAAACAGAGCTGTAGGAATCCAGTGCTCTCCAGGTCAAGCCACATGTCTCTATGAACTGTTTAAAGCATGGAGAAAGTCTTAGCCATTGAGCAAACCTTGCTGCATCTCCCCTTTGACATGAGCAGAAGGACTCACACAAGCTGCGAGGGCCGTGTAAAGTGCGTAGCAAGCAGCTTAGCACTTCTTCGTTGCTGTTTTTATGATGATATTTGCTTTTAATATGATATGATTAGTGTACTAAAGTACTAAGCGAAGTCTAGAATATTTTAGGTGAGAGCTTGAATTATAGGTTGTATATAAAATAAAGCACTATCTACTGTACTGTACAGAAAGATATAGGCAATAAAGCAGATGTGTGCCCTGTGCATTTATTATTAAAATTTATTGCTAAAATGTAGCCCTTGTTTCTTGCTATTCAACATCTGAGTACTTTTTTGATAGAGAAATTCACAGAAACATGGGAAGTTTTTTTGCTAGAATATGAAGTGCAAGAATAAATTCAAGATTTTTTTTAGTAGCTTGTTAGGTTTTAATGGTGTGAAACTGTGTATAATTTATCCTGAAGAAGATCAAATTATTCATATGATAGTTTTACTTTTTAAATCTTTCTAACAATTTTCTACCATGCAGTTACAGAATACAATCATCTAGCCATCCCAACAACTTTTGATTCCACATTTTTGTAAACCCTCAGACCAATGGATCTAGGGAGTCAGAGCTCAGACAGCATTGCTTTAACTAAACCTCCTAGATCGCAGTAACCCTTGTCTTTGCCTTCCTTCTCTGGARGATGATGGTACCCTGTGTTCAAACAAAACACTGCTGTGATGCTAGGTCGTTTCCTTGGTTGATAGGCTGGACCTGCCAGACTTGCTGTAACCACTGTCCTTGACTTAGCTTGTTCATCRTGTAGGGAAAAATACAAAAAGCAAACTGGTAGAGAACTCCACCCAGCTGATTCTCCTAGTAGATTAAAAAATACACATACTAAAATGCAGCAACTGTCTAATGTTTCCCTTGAAATTCTCCATAGCAACACCACTTTGGTACTGTAGCATGGAAAAAAAGGAAGAGTATAAAAAAAGAAAAAAAAAACCCGTAAGGCCTTCAAAAAGGCCCTYCAACTTTAAAGTGAATGTATTTGTGGTGAACCGAAGGGTCTGCCGTGCAGATGGCTGTTTGCTCTCGTTGCTAGAAGCAGACAGTCCTCATGCTGGGGGAGAAAGGGAGTCAGCTAGCGTATTACCATGCAAAAGCAGCGAGCTCTGCCTATGACGACCGCAATATTAACTCCCAGGGCTTCCTGCGGCTGCGAGGCGGCGGCGGCGGCGAGTTTCCCTCGCCCCCTGGCCCCCACCCCCAAGCCTCCAGGTTCAATAAAGATTACCTCATGGAAGAAGTATGCCATGTAAGCCTGAGAATCAAAGCCGTCGCAACTGGCGGCTGTTTAACTGTAATGGCGCTGAAACACATACTCCCCACCCGCGCGCACGCTCTCCCCCCTCGCCCCTCCCGTCCCAGCCCGAACCCGCCGCTTTTCCTCCGGTTAAGGGTAGCGTTATTGGGGAGAGGAAAATCTGATCAAAACTGTCGACCGCCAACTGCCAATTTTCTATGGATTCAATAAAGGCCACCTTAACGATTTCCCTAATTAATGGATGACATCTTTGGCTGGAGGAGAGGCGCTGTATTCTGCTCTGCCTTAGTCTTTGTTAACCTTCTAATTAACTTTCGTAGGTCACCCAGGTCTCCCAAACCTAAAAGTGAAGAGAGCCATTGTGCTAGAAGCAGTAAACTTACTTTTTCTGCCTGGGTACTTAAAAGGGGGAATGATTATAGGCAGGGAAAAATAACTCCATTTAAAGTCTTTGTGCCTGCAGAGAATGCATAGGTCCCTGCCTTAGAAAATAATTGAAACACCTTTTATACCAATATTTGCATGCATAATAAACCAAATTAGCAAATATGCATCTAAATTCAGCTGCAGTGTCAAACTGGTTGAGGATTCGGGTTTTTTTGTTTTTTGTTTTTTGTTTTTTTTTTTGATTTTTGAGTTTTTTGGAACGTAAACTTCAGCGAGTCAACAAAAAAAAATTAGATTTCTTGAGCAAATTGCAACTGCAACAGCTATCAGCCTTTACATGGTATGATCTCAAGCAAAGAGTCTCTAGCTAATGGTACACACACACACAGTCTAATACTAATATTAGGCCAGATTAATCCCTGCGTAAGACTACTGAAGTCAAAGGAWTTGTATCAGAAATGAATTTGGTTCACTGCCTTTTGTGGAAGCTAATATGAATTGACCATTGAGATGGAGGCATCAAAGATGATAAACGCAGTCTTCTTTCAAACAAACTGATGCAACCCAAAAAGGGCAGGCAGAAGGCATTTTAGGATGGGTGGCCTTTTCTTGTTTATAAAGCTTTCTCAGGGAAATTCTGCCCTCATTCACGCCCATTGACTGAAGTCAATTAAATTATTTTAATAAATTGTATTTGAAGTTCACAGGGCGAAGAAAGATTAAAACTGCATAGCATAGCACAACTTGACTAATAAAACTGAAGTTAATACATCCTGAAAGCAAAGAGTGCTTCTTTAGTTTATGAAAGATACACGAAATAATTGTTCCTAACATGAAATAATTATTCCTAGTTTTTTGTACTCAGCATAGAACAATAGGGCAGGGTAGAAGAGAGTAATAATCGTTTTCCAGTATAAACGTATGGATGTGCATCCCTGCACAAATATCTGACTGTGCAACCCATACTCCTGTATAGAATGCACTAAACTTAAAATTTACATTGAAAAAAAAAATCCAGGACAGAACAGTTCAGAGAAATTTTCGAATTAACTGTGGAGGAAGCATGATATGTGATTAAAGGAGGCCTGGTGATCAGGATATATTCAACCTTATCCTTCATTGCCAGTGGTTCACTGTGGGAAATGACCACTTTGACTTTCTTTGATTCTATTTCTTCATATCTAGAGGAGTTACGTTTCACTGAAGTAACATTTATAAAAAAGTCCTTGAGCAAGTTGGATGTGAAAGCTATAGAAATGCAAAATGCCATGCATCAAACCAAAAGACTGAGTATTCAAATAGTCAAATTCTTCTCTTCTGATGGTTTGATTCTGCCACCATGTGCACATTTCCTTAATAGAATAATTGGCAGGTGAGATGTTTCCTGCTGTTTCTTTGCTCTGTTCTCCAATAAAGTGGTGCAAATTGTATTAATTATCCTCCTAAATATCCCTTGTATGTCCCAAATGAGGTTTGGCATCATTGCAGTTCGATTCTTGAGGAAAGACACTCGAACGAAAGGTATGGGCTTGGGATCTAGGAAAGACCAAGAAGCACATCTTCCTCTGTCACTGCTACCAGAGAGYTGCAGGATGAACAGAGGCACGGAGGTCTACTCTGTTGTAACTGAGCATMATGACCAAGCAATGTTCTACCTGACTATTCAGAGGACAAACATTTTAGGAGAGACAAGTGATCCCACACCAATGGCCAAGTATTGCCCTCTATAGCTTGATGGCTCATGGAACTGAAAGTTTTCAGGGTCTCCAATATCATGCTGTGCTTAGCAGGAGTATTTTTACTAAAGCAGGAGATCTTCAGAAAAGGATGTCATTGTTAAGGCACTCAGGAAAACTGGATTTATTCTCAGGCGCCATCACAGACCTTCTGTGTGGCAGGCAGCTGGGAGATTCATCTCATCTGACTTTTAATATTTATGTGAAGATATCTGCACCTGAGGCTTGGTAGCCAGGATCTCTTGAGAGCCAGTGGAAGGACAGAAGTAGCATAGCTACTAAGATAGAATGGCCTATTTTGGACTGCACCCTAGAAGAGTTTCTCCCTATTAACTACGAAGAGTCCAGACACCTAACTCAAAGCAAATGCATTTTGTGATCAGGTGAATCGCACTCTCAGACTCTCTGTTTCCCATTTGTGAGATAGAGCTAATATTTCCTTTATTCTATCTACTGGAAGCACATAGCTACTTYTAGACTGCACTCAAATAGGTACTTTTAAGATGTAATCCATCTCATCCAAAAGTCAACATCTAAAATAGATCTAAGGAAGCAAAAAAAAACCCTTCTTCTGCATAAAGGGAGATGGAGATGACCAATTCTGCAATTCAGATTTCTAAAGTTAGGTGAAATTAATCTCTCCTTGTTTATACAAAACAAAACAAGGAATCATGTTTTTCCAAGGAAATTACTTAGGTATATTGCAACACTGCTTTAGCTGTCTTTGCATCTTAAATAATCCAAAGGATAATTAATCTGGAAAAAATGGTTAATGGAATCATTTACTAGAACAAAGCATAATATTTATTCCTCATAATGAACATAACAAATGCTTTAAATCTTAGTGTTCTGTCAAATTAAACAAATGATCTGTGGAGACATTTCATAGAAATTGAGACATTCACTTTCTCTCTTTTTGACTCAGCACACAGGGTTATTTGTGCTCAGAACTAGACTTAAGTTTCTGATGCTCTGACATTAAGTCAAACTTCACAAGCCATGAAGAAGGCAGCAGCTCGCAACTGACTCCTCCCTCCAGCTCAGACTATCCCTTTCTGGAGGAAAWCAATTATTTTTACCAGACAGCCTTGCAGAACCTGGTAGTGTGCAGTTAAATTAAATTATGCTCAGTTGTTATCCAGAAACAACAACAATTTCATATAAATAACCATAAAAAAAGAAGTTACAATTAAGTTCAGAATCAAGGCTTCTGAAATTTATTTAACTCATCTTCTGACAACACAAAAATGATCTTTTGAAGGTAAAACTGGTAGTGAAGCTGTGAACACATGGCTTATTTAATCCAACTGCCTTGATGTAACAGCAGGTTGACCTCTGGAACTGCCTCCATGTTGACATAGGTACCTATATGTCGGCCTTAGGCACCCAGGGGAAAAACAGAAGTGAAAGAGAAGCACTTTTCTCAGCCCTCRAAGAAAAGCTTTTTGCTGAACACTAAACTCTCTAGGTAGGAAGTAGCTAAGACAGGTTTAGTAGGCAGCTCCATCTGTCCAAGATCAAATCCTGCTGTCCATGAAGTTCTGGGGATTCCCAAAGCTTTGACATTAATAAAGAAGGAAACAAGAGGCCACAGGTTCTTCCCTGGCTGCAGAGGGGGTACAGATGCTTTAAAGCCAGTCTACCCTAGACCTTATCAATCCAGTGTTTGGAAGACAGTTGAGTTCTGTCAGAGTGAGATTGTGCGAGACAGCACAGCACTAAAGTAAACCAAGTAAAGGCCCTGCAAGTCATTTGGCAATGGCCATCCTAGGTAAGTCTTCTGTTATATACCAGGAATGCTAGATTCCCATTCCAAGTCAGGTATGTCYCTCTTGCTCTAGCATTGCTTTTTATTGCTTATTCTTTGAAATACTGCAAATGTTGCTGTTATGGAAAAAATGACTGTTTTCTGTATTCTGCTCTCCTGCAGTCAATGTGAATTCTGAGGTGAGGCTGGACTACTCAGGTTGGTAGGATTTCCCATACATAGACATCAGTAGTCATAGGAGTTTTGGTTATTAGCAGTGATCTGCTCAGAGGGGAACAAGGCATAAATCCAGCAATTCAACACCCCTCACCCTTTAAGTAACGCAATAATGAGCATTAAGCTTGTACAAATGCCTTCCTCCTTGCCAAACTAGGAGTAAGAACATCAACAGTTACTGTAAAGCAGGGGACCACTGGTTCCTTGTTATCCCACAATATTCTGATTTGGTATACYTAAGTCCTTTCAGGACTAGAAGCAAAAGAAATGTGTCTTCTTGGGACACTGTGGTCAGCTCTTCCAGGCATACAAATATACCAGCATCTCAGGTTTGAAGTTCTTAAAGAATTTGTTGCCTTTATTTCTCTGGATGTCAAAGATTAGCCTTTGTTGATTAAACTGGGTGGCCATTAATAAACAAGTTATCAGCCACAACATCCAATCTACTAGCTGCAGTTTAAGTCTCTTTCTGCACGAGTGGGATGAGAACATATGCTGTTACTGTTAGTTTATTTGAAGAGTCTCCTTATTTCCTGATAACACCAACTGAGGCAGAAGGACAGGCTTTGGAAACCCTTCTGGTCACACTTGAAACTAGATTAATATATCAAAACTCCTGGTACATAATAGCCTCGCTGTCTTCCTAGTGCTCTTTGCCTCACTGTGACCTCTGTTGTGTCCAGCAGCTGAGGTGCCAGTCTTTTTCTTTCCTTTTTCTTAGCTGCTGCCCTGTAGTATCTTCATGGTAACTCCTCCTCTTCCTCCTCCTCCTCATCCTCCTTATTTGCCTTGACTGGGTTCCTCTCATTACTTTTTCAGCTTAAGCCCTACTTCAAAAGCTTCATTTTTCAGCTACCAGCTCAATAGGTAGTCACTCACCTCATTCCATGTCTGGTTCTGCCTCTCACACTTGTGCACTATGCAGTCCTTTTGCTGCCCTGATTTCTTTACCTCACTTTGTCATCCTTTCAGCCCATCAGTCTGATGTCATTTAGCCCACAATTCTCCCATCCTCTCTTGTTGCCCCCCTACGCCCACTACTAACTCTGCCAACCTCTACTTGGCCTCATTTCTTCCTTGCATATGTCCTGGTGAAGGTCTTTGGACCCCAGGTTCATCCTTTGCATCTTTGCATTTAACCTTTGAAAAAAAAAATAATTTTCCTCATCTACTCCCTTATAGTATCCCTCCAGCTTGCTCCCATCTCTATTCATTCTTTGCTTAGCACTTTCTCTCTTGGACTCACTGGCATACTCTTCTTGTGGACCCCCCTTTCCTMTGTTTTCAAATAAGCCTCTGAAGTCCCCGTAAAAACAACCCTTCCCTACATACCATTATGCCTTTCTCATCTCCTTCACCTCTTATCCTTTCAAATGACTAGTTTACTCCCATTCTCTTGAACTCACCTCTCTGACACTCAGCAGTCTGGTTTTCAGCCACTTCACTCTGCTGGAATTGCTCTCACTAAAATCACTAATGATGTCCTTCTAGCCAATTCTAACCGCCTCTTCTCCAGCCTCTTTCCCTTTGATTTTTCCAACACCTTTGACATATCAGACCATTCCTCTCCTTGGAGTTCCCCACAACTCAGCTGCTCTGCTGAAAATTGCCATCTTTAGTTTTAGGAGAGGTTGGTATTTGACAGCCAGAAGCATAAGAATAACAGGGCACAATGGAAAGGATAATTCTGTGTATTGTCTTTGCACACTAATGAAGCTCCTCTTAGGAAACTATGAAGATTTTAAGGACAAACCCATAGTAAGGAAAATCCCAGCACAGGATCTTACTGTTCCCTATAGACCTCAATGTCTAACTTAGGTAAAATATGAGTGATTTTGCCTTTCATACCTTCATGGTTTCCTCAATGGATTAGTGTAAGGAGGAAGAAAAGGGAAAATAATTGAACCAAAAATTCCATCCTTCTAGAGATCTGTTGTTTTCATAGAGCTTTCTATTTACAGATAAAACTAGAAATGGATTAATGCTGAACCGTATATAGATACGCAGTGCAGACAAAAAGGAAAATAGCAGAGGTTTTCCAATGTCAGGTTAGCTAAAAGCCAAAGACGATCATACAGGGTAAAAGCAAACAGTATTGCATAGCGAAGATCACAGTCAAAGGTTCGGGGGCAGGGGGAGAAGGTCTTTAAATCCTATGGCTCAGCAAAGAAGCTAGAGGCTCCTTTCAAGTTAGGCTATGCTTGCACAACTACATGGATAATATGAACAGATGTTCTTACTGTTGACTCTCACGGTACCCACTTTTACAAACTTAGTTCCACTTGAAAAGTGAAGAGAATAAAATCTGTAATCATTTTACGTGGACCTTAAAAAATCAGAAGTTCATGCCCAGAGTATGGAGAGACATAACACATGAGAAATATCATGAGCTTCAAATCAATCTGGGAAATTGAAACTGCTGCTCTCTGTCCCCTGTTACCCCCAGCAGGCTCTGTTTGCCTATCACAGAGTCTGCTGCAAAGCTATGGATGATAAAACACTCTCTGCTTCCTGTTAAAGAGGCTGCAAAAAAACCTGTTTAAAAAAATAAGGGGAATTAACTCTTAGATGCACTTACTCCCTTCTCAGTGTGTCAAAGCAATTAGTGAAAGTCAGATCAAAAGATCTGCTCTGCAGAAACAGAATTCATTGTGGGGTTTCCCCCTATGGGGACAAAATATGTGAACATAAATTGCAGGTAACTAGGAGAGCTAATACTATACTACCGCCAGGAGGAGAGGGTCAGCAGTTACATCTGATAATAGACTTTCTTTCATTTGGGGATCACTTTTTTTTCAAAAGAAGAGCTAAATRTTGATTAAGTGATATCTTAAATACCACAAGATTATCAAAACAATTGCAGAGATTAACTTCTGTAAAGTGTTCCAGGATAACCTCAGATGCAGAAACTGTGCCAGCTTGGTAATAGCTATTAACATCTGTATGCACAGGAGTAATCCCTCTTTTTTTTTTTCTCTCTCTCTCTGTCTGATTGCTCCAATATATATTACATTTTTTTTTCCTGAGAACATGGGATATACCACTTGGGAGCCTCATTCTGCGTTCCCTGGTGGGACCTGCTTTGAGTCAGTGGAAGTCAAAGGCTATTCAAGGAGGACAGAAGACATCTAGCCRTGTTGCCCATTCTTCCAAGAGAAAACCATCATTATTAGAACAGGAGTAGAAGGCATTGCCAGTCACAGTGTACTGTATRGATATGCTATGACTCTGATCACACCGACTCAGCCTTGTTCTCTGATAGCACTATCTACCTAAGGATTGAATATGCCGCATGCACCTCTGAGAACGGCCTCAGACAGCTGGAGTTTACCTCCACTAAGAGCTCAAGCACGCTCACAGAGCCCAGGCAGTTTGCTAGCATCTGATCCCTGGAACCCACTCTCACGTGCACGCTGATAAGCACAGCTCACTTTTGCTTCAATTTTTCCCCCCTCACTTTTCTCTTAGGGGGAGAAGCAACTTTAAAGCATGGGAGAGACAGACAGAGAGAGCATGATGCCCTATAATCCAACAAGTCAACTTCCCGAGCTCAAACATGAACTGATTTTTTTTTCTTCCCTCGCCTTATAAAAAAGAAATTGACTTTTGTTTGGAGTTTGTGAAAAGTGGGACTCGGGGCCCAGTCAATGGGGCTCCCCGCAGCGCGGGCTGAGTGGAGCCATCTCGAACCAGTCAGCCGCGGCACCAATTAATCCGCTCTTTGTCACAGCCCCGGCCTCAGCAGCAGCGGCAGCAGTAGCAGCAACACATTTGGCCATTGTTCAGACCTTCATGCAACGGGATTTACCCTTTCAAAGAGGCAGTTTTGTCCCAAAGAGTTCGAGCGGAAGTTTCTCACTGACAATTTGCCCCAAATAGATAGATTTGTCAGCAGCAACCTTTAAAAGCAAAAAGCCATGGAGGAAAAAGGGGAGAAAAAGAAGTGTGGGGGGGAAGAGCAAGTGCATCCTTGTCTGTCTGTCTGTCTGGGGGTCTGTCCTGAGCAGGTGGGGTGGGCGCAGGGCCTGAGGTACAGAAGGGCAAAATGGCATTGATGGGGGCTCTTGTTCATCTCAAGGCAGATGTAGCAAGGGAGCTAACAAGCTCCCAGGCTGTTGTATAGCTGCTCTGACTTCTTAAAGCCTTTCAGGGAACTTCTTTTACACAGCATTGTCCTGCCTGCTACACGGTGCTGCGTTAGGCCGGGTGGGGTTTTCCAGCCTCAAATACTCCACCGGCAGATCAACTCTGAGAGCAACAGGCCTGATTCCTCATGGCCCTGCTATCAAAATCTACATTTACACCAACACAAGCAATGCAACTGGGGTAGCACTCATTATGCACCATGCCCTGTGCCCATATCCCACACAGAGAAAGACGAAACAAGCCCACAGATATTTTCTACCACCACACGAACGACGCTTTACTCCTTAAGGACAGATTCTCCTGYGGACTTCAAGGATTGACTCCAACTTACATGTCTGCATGACCTGAAAGTCTAATTCGTTCTGTCATAAACTACAGCTATTCATATATACTGCTGCTGCTCCCACCCTCCTGCATCCTAGCACTGCCCAGTCTCTCTGGCTCACACAGTGGGGCCTGTCTTTCCCCACACCTTCCCAGGTACTCCGAATCCAGAAAGGGAGAAAGCACAGGGAAATCTCTCCCCAGCGTTATGCTCTAGGTGATCTAAGTCCATACACACAGAGCCTCTCACAGTGGCATGGAGACAGACCTGCTCTGGAGACCCGCTGGAGGGCAACAGCTGGGCAGGCCCCAAGAATGAGAAACGGACAGACACTGCACACAACAGGGAAAGAAAGGCCATGCATAAGGATAAGGTTTTGCTAATCCCTCTTTAGAGCAAATTTGAGGGGAAAATGGAAAATTATGGCTAACCTCACCTGCAACTCCACCTCCTATCCTATTACACCTTTTGATGCATGTAGCAAGAGGGTGGCTAGCAGACTGATGCAAGGCCTGTGGTGCTGTAAACTAGAGCCCTGCATTTATTTTTAAAAGGCTGGATGAGGTGGCTCAGCCCAACTCAGAGGCTGCTTTTTGCATATAAGAAACTCTCTCATCCAGAGAGCATGCAAAGCTTGCTCTGCCCCAGAGGCCCTTGCTTAGCAAAGAAGTCAAGTTCACAGGAGAACAAGTAATCTGTCAAGTAATCATGGCATTTATCCACTGGGTTTTCGGGCATTTTGGGTTCCCAAACAAAGCTGAAAAAAAATAGTTTGCTGAGGTAAGCCTGTTGCAGCTATCTGACTGAAGAGGGGGGCATGAGAAATGGACGCAAGGCATCTATACAGCCCTAAAACTTTGCAGTGAACTCTGGAAACTCCATTGCTGGGTGACAGCCGGTCCAGCTCTTCTGTCAGATCACTTTGTCTCGCTGTATCTTAAATGGATTTGATCTACTTTACTCAAAGAACTTCATTGTTTGAGTATTGCCCTGCCCACTGGTGTTTATCTGATGGTCTTCCCAAGGCATTTCCTGAAAGACACAAGAAAAATGAAGACCAAGTTCAAACCGATATCTAAAATGTCAGCAGCCTACTTTATACTCACCAAGTTCTCCTCAGCCTGCTTACACCTGCTCTTTTAACGGGTAAAAGGATACAAGTGTCCATAACCTAATTACAAATCAGCCAGAAGCAGAGGTCACTTACAATTAGGTTAGGGCTGCAGTGAATTGGTTTACAGCAAAACTAGAACACACTGAACTAAAACTGAAACATCTGGCTTCACACTAAAGACACTGATTGTGTCACATGTTCTGAGTGACCTTCAGCAAAGGGGACAAACAGTTCCACAGACAGTTGGGGAGCAGCAGCAGTGTCCTCAGTTGCTGCAGACTGATGTAAGACCTAAGACCTTCCCCATCTGCAGAGGAGTTTTAAGAGAGCACAAGTCCAGCTGAGTAAGGATGGACACACCTTGCAAAGGCACAAGGTACTGAAATGGGTGAAAAGTCAAGTATTGCAAATGTAGTCAAAGACAGTTTTCTCCAGGAGTCCAAGAGAAATGCCCATGTGGCAACTCTCCTGTGAGTCCTCACCCATTAAACTCCGCTGGAAATGCAAAAGTAAATTAAAACTATTCTTCCCTGTCATGGGAACAGTACTGGTATCAGGGAGCATGGTACTCCATAGGAAGCTTAGCTGTCTCGTTCTTTATTCCATCAGTACGTCTGGCCCTAGGCATCCATCAAACCGACAGGGTTCCCATGAGCAAAGCTCTGCTTCATCCTCAAGTAGTGACTTTACTCACAAATTCTGATAGGATAAAAATCCAGCTGTTGGGTATGACAGAAAATATCCCATCATAAAGCCACAGTGTATTTATTATGTGCACAGAAAAGAACCCAGTTCCTTTGTTTATCTGTCAGGTGATGAATCTCTTCAACCTCACACCAGCAAAAGCCACAGGTGGACATGAGTAGTATCAGCCAATGCTGGCTGCAATGACAATATATAGAAAATGTGAATAATGTTTAAACAAATTCTCATGATAACATAAAATTGGTTGAATTCAGTGGGTTTTAAAGCAATTTCCCACAGATATTTGCAGTTAAACTGCAGTATCTAGATCTCTCTTGTGGGTTCCTACATATCATGATTTAATATACTGTATAGTCTCCACACTTGTAATTGGAATTAAAAGCAGTGTTGAGCAATAATCTGCACTTTGGACTTTTACTACTTGTAACTAAGTGATCTGTCAGAACCACACAACCTTCCTTATCAGTGTCAGCATTGCCACAGAACAAAATAATTATAAAAAATAACATAAACATTACTATCGTTATTACTCCACATATGCCATTCCCTGCTGAATTGCCATTCATGCCAGTCCTCAGACTTTTAAATTAAATACCCCAATACTTCGTACCACAAAAAATAAGCCACAAGATAAAGCTCTGTCCTGTGATTCTCACCACAGATTCTACTGATCTTTATTTCTTTGTAAGAGTCATTCCTCAAGTGAAAAAGAGGCACATAGTTACTAGATTGCATCTCACCAAGGGAATATCCTCTTACATATCTGATCACCTGGAATTCCCTAGTGTTTATGGTGATACCATATCCTTGTGACAATTGCAGTAAACTGCATCTGTCAAAATCACATGGGGATGTGACTGAAAATCTCTGAAGTCTCTTTCAAACACTTAATGTTTGGAATCCTTGAGTCAATAGCATGCAATTACCCCACATTTTGCAGAAAATGCCCCAGGGACCAGGGTTTTTGCATCACCAAAATAAACCATAAGTTCAAGGATGTGCACTATATTTGAATGGTGAAATCCTAGCTGATGACTAACAGGAGTGTTCAGTTCAGATAGGCATGCTTGAAACTTTGATTTCTCCTGATGGATTCTACAGATCTTGTGCACATGAGCAATCCTGCTGAAGCCTATGAAACTACTACCTATTTCATATTTATGATGGAAGACCACAGGATCAGATTCTGTCTCATAGTGGTATATTTTTGATTGACTACATTTTCCACTCAGACAGAACAAGTGAGGACAGCTGCAGGGGTTAAATACTTTTATAAGGGACCATGGCAGACCTCTGCTTTCTTCTTTTTTGGAGTGCTATATTTCATTACACAGAATCAAACCACTGGATCACTGGTTCTTCAAGTTCACTATCTTGCCCCCATCAATCACTGAAGTTTCAAAAGGTTGGCCGGGGGTTTAGCCAACCTCATAACACATCTAGCCAGTTGCACAGTGATGCATACTGTGCCCTCCTCTGTTTGGACTTGCAGGTGGCTACTCTACCTGCAAAGATATTCCATGACCTGTATTTTATGGAGCAAGAGATAAAGCAAGAATGTCTATAAATATCACCGATAGTCATACAATTATCCATCTCTTCTTAAAAATCTATCTGCACAAACTGACTCAATACTTTCAAGCGGCAGTGAATGCCATGTGCTGACTCAATGCTGCATCTGGAAATATTTATTTTTGTCAGTTCTAAATTCGTTTCCTTAAATAGATACCACAGACCTGGTCTCCAGCCAAGATCAAGAGATATAGTTAAATGAAGTCAACAGAGCTGAGCCATTATATTACTAGCTAGAAATGCGACCCTTCGTAAGATGATTCTTTGCTGCCGTTACACAGAATATTCTGTGACAGCCTCGAAGGTCATTGCCAATACGGTTCTACAGCAAAATCTGGGAGGCCAATCTACCATAAAAATGACTACACTCTAAGTGATATCAATCAGGGTCATAGCTGAGGCACTCCCTTCCTACACACACACTTGTGTTTAGCACTTAACCAAGCTATTACTATAACAGATATGTATAATGCTTTTATAAAACTCACAACATAGCTGCAAGATATATTTATTCCTTGTAGCCAATATTCTTTCCTTGGCAATTTAAAAATTTTAAAGTATATATTTGACCTTATTTTAAGTTTTCTTTTACTGAGATGATAATATTTTTACCTTCATTTTCTGATCTCACTAGTTTTACACAGTTGTTTCTCTATCAGCATCAGTATTGATGCTGACTTCTGTGTTTAAAACCAAAATGAGGCTGTTTCTCTCTAAATTAGGTTGCAGCTGTTGCTAGATCATTGGCTTATTACAACACTTCGATTTATATCTAACTAGCAAACTAACAAATAAGTTAAGTTAATAACTAGAATTGCTTTGCTAAGCACTTGTCTCACATTGTCTAGATGGGATCAGGTACCAGTGTAGGCATATAAGCCAAGCTTGACATTTCCCTTTCAAAGGCATATGTGATTAATGGGGCATTTCATTGCTGCAAGTGAACTCAGGCTTGTTCCACCTCTCAATGAAAGTATTGAGAAAAAGTGCAAGGGCTTACATAGATTCTCTTTTCTACTCATCTTTCCTAGGTATAATTTTTCCTACTGTTCTGCACAAGGTAGCTTTGCTAACATACGCTCATCAGATGCACGTATAGAAATATATTTATAGATGTATCACAGATGCACATATAGAAATATATTGATAGATATGGCCATTGTTTAATGCAGCCATTGGCTTATTTAACCAAGCACGCACACACATAAGGGTGAAGCTCACCACCTTTCCAGTGGCGTCCGTAAGGAAGGCATGGCTTCTCTAACTTCCTGCTGGGTTGATAACTCAAGGGCAGGCATGTGCTGGGAGTGAATGAAGTAAAAGAGCAGCCAGAGGAAATTATTGTATATTCCCCAGGATTCCTCAATGAGCCTGCAGCAAATAGTGATCGAGCAGAAGGTACCAGTGGCCCAGGGCAAGTCACTCCTGCCTGCAKCAGGAACATGCCTTCGTTTTACAGAGGATGCACAACCAAGAGGAAATCCCTCTTGTGCCAGGAGAGAGGGCGGATTTACAAGACAGTCTTTCCACAGGATCATCTTTGTGTGACTCAGTTTTTCACATTTTTCCTTGGGAGGGGAGAAGCTTTTTCGGCTTCCCGAAGGGGTCAGCCACTTCGCAGAGATTCGCTGAGGACATGCTTCGTTTTACCTGCGTTTAGCGCCCAAAAGTCAGTTGGTTAAGACCAAAGCAATGGCCAAAAGCACTGAAACGTCCTGTGCATCGCGGACCAGAAAGGGGTAACTCCCGAACCCCTCAGCCGTGTACGCGTGGGTGCGCGCTGTGCAGGCGAGGGCGCTGCAGCCCGCAGCCGCCCCTTGCTCTCTTGAGGATGCTAATGGGAGCGCCGTGTGGCCGCTTCTTAGACACTTGCTTCAGGCAGGATAAATCCTGCCGCAAATACGTGAAGCCGGGTCAGTCAGACCGAACGCAGCAGTTCACCGGGTGGCCAGCGTCTTGCGTAAATGCAGGCCATATGCGGTGGTTTTATTCATGCTGATAACGAAAAGCTTTTTGGTTTTTTGCAGCAGCCTGAGTGCCAGTCAAGGAAGCACGAGAGGATGCGGCACCTCCCGGCTCTCCTCTCCAGGAGGCGGACAGGGAAGGTGGCTCGTGGCGGAGCGGCTCAGCGGAGGCCCGTGGCGGGCCCATGGCGGCAAGGATGCCCATTCTCACTCAGCACCCCTCGCCGCTTGAGGCATGCTTCCTCCAAAAGCAACATGCAACAACTTGAGCTTGCACATTCCCCTGCAAACGTCACTGTGCGCAGGCAGGAGAAACAGTGAGAAAATGAAAGTACGCAACAGCCATGCAGCTTACTGCACTTTCGGAAGGCATTTAAAGGAAAGGCCATTGCTGCAGAGAGATACGCRTGTGACAGGAGAAGGGCATAACGTAGGCTTTTACACTGCAGGATCAGGCCGGGCAGTTCAGGTCTTGCTGCCCCAAGCGTTTCCCTCCCCATGGCAGCCATGAGGCAGCGCCAAGATGGTCGCCAATGGTCCCCGGTTGCTAGGCAACGCCCTTGGCCTCCCTGGCGCCGGCCATCTTGGCCGCCATGACTGGCGGAGGTGGGGGGAGGCATCCGAAATCGTGAGCCAGGGAGGCTTCACGAAGAGGAGAGCAGAACGAAGACCTAATACCACCAAAGAGCTCATTAAACGCATTTTCACCATTCGCATCAAGAGGYGCATGGGACTGAACGAACCCAAACCGGAGGCCGGGCGGAAGGTCAAGCAGAGGCACATCCAGGAGCAGGAGCGCTGCGGGCCCTGCACGCCCAGGGCACGGGCGCCTGGCCAGCTGTCAGCCGCGCTGCCACCTCCTCTGTGCTGCAGCTGCCAGCCAACATCGCACCCCTGTTTACTGGGGTTTGGAGGCAGCAGGAGCACAGGATTTGCTTGGGTGACTTCTTTGGAAGGGGAGAGAGATGGAGAGAACGTCTCCATCTCTCAGCCACCCCAAAGAAACAGTAGTTTCTCCTTGAGGGAATTAGCTCATTTTTTCCTTCTTTATCTCCTTAAAAAGAAAAAGGATGTGCTAGATTTGCCTGATCTTAGCCACCTGTTTCAAATTGAGAGAAAGAGATGGAAATAGCTCCTTTGTGTACCCTTCTGCTACACACGTATACCTCTGGCAGCTTAATTTTTTCCTTAGCCTCCTTCACTCCTTTTTTCTTCTTTTCTTTTTTTGTTCACCACATATCTCTTGGCTTTACATCCCAAGAATGGAGAACATGAGCGAGGTAAAGGCAGACAAAATGGCATATTTAAAGATAGGTTGCACATTGGATTTTTCTTGCTGCAAAGACACCAACAGAAGAAAAGATGCCTGACAAGTAACAGCTCTGAGGCTGTAGCACAACACTGAGAAATGTCAGCATATAATTGTAATACCAGTCTAGAATCCTAAAGAAAGTGTAATAAAAAGGAGATAGGTGACAGCTTCTGTAGTAGAACTGATAACTAGTTGTACTTCCAAGACATTATAAGGACAGTAAATTTCATTACTGTGTTGGCATCTTCTATATATGTGGAACTGTCTAATAAATAAAATGTTAAATATAATGGATTGCTATATATATATATAGTTTAAAAATTCATACACAAACAGAGCTCATTGCTGGAAACCCTTTTATCTTACTTCATTTCAGCTGGATTTCTTTTCCTGTCCACGGAAGCAGCTTTGACAGAAACTCCACTGAAAACACAGTGTAAGGAGCTAGCTCTTATCCCTGTAGTCTTGGAGGACACATCTTGCCTTCACCTTCAGGTCTCAGTTACCTCTGACCATCAGGAAAACACCAGAAAGAGATTCAAAAA
>NW_028186368.1:1230095-1231798 GCF_003343005.1 Rhea americana | reverse complement strand
GAAAAGAAAAGAAAAGAAAAGAAAAGAAAAGAAAAGAAAAGAAAAGAAAAGAAAAGAAAAGAAAAGAAAAAGAGGACAAACCTCAGCTGGTGCAGGATCACAAAGCACTGCAGGCAGGGCCTGGGAGACAGGGAAGGGCTGGTATTTTGCTCTCTCCCCAGTGATCTACAGCCCCAGTCCACATGCTGAGCTGGCTTGGGTGGCTAGGTTAAGTTAGTGGAGTTTTGGGTTGGGTGAGGAATGGTTTGATCCCTTTTTTCTTCCCTCTCCCTCTCTCTCTTGGCAGTGCCTGRTGCTATATATGAAGAGCAGGGGGGGAATCTGCTCATAATCAGAGCAAGCCTCTCTCAGATGTGGCTGGAACCTGCGGATGCAGTTTGAAACAGCCTTTGCAATGTATTTCAGCCAGTTTTGAGTTTGCAGGGCAAAGTATTTTTGACTGGTGTAGAGCTGGAGACCTATCTCATGAGGGTAAGGATGTCGAGGCCAGGCTGGGCACTGTACTACATGGCCACGCCTCGTAACGGATGGTACTTGGGTCTGGGCCCCACTGCCGTTTAACTCTCTCTCTCTGTTTTGGCCTTTATGCTGTACTAAAGCAGCATGATCCCCTCCTCACTAGGTGTTTTAGACACTGCCRGAGGAGGTGAACCTTTCCCTGACTCACTGGAAGTAGGTTGGGAGTGAATATCTCTCTCCGTTTCCTGATCCGCCTGTTTCTTGCTTTGTGGCATCTCCTTGAGCAACTTCCTAGGGCATCTGGACACTGTGCTCCAGGGTTAGGTATGGGCAGCTTGTCCTGCACCAGGGCCTCACACTGTGCTGGCCTCATGGGGAGCAGCTAGCACAGAGTCACTTGGAACCCAGGGCTGCCCCGGGTCATGCAGCTCTGGGAGACAGGTACTGTGCAGGCACAGAAGGGACAACCCTGGACCTGGGTGGAAAGACAGGATGTTTGGGTCAGGGCAGGCACCGAGCTGAGCACCTGATTCCCTCACTACCAGCAAGGGAGAAGTCTGCTGCGGCGGTGCCTTGAGCTTGTGGCAGGGATAAGGGGCATGGAGCACTTCACAACCACCTCGGCAACTGCTGACCCTGCTCGTGGTGCCACTGCCCACCTTGCCCTGCCGCAGCGGCAGAGGTGCTCTTACTTCTCATCCCAAATGTGCTCCTCTCCCCGCTCTTCTGGGCTGCTTTATCGCCTCACTCGCCTCACCAAGAGTTTCAAGCGCCAAAGGAGGAGCCTTGCGGGATCGCGGTGCAAACGGAGCTGCTAAGTCGGGGAGAGGGGCGCGCCCCAGCCTCCGGGCTGCACCCCTCGTCCCCGCCGGTGCTGCGGCCCCGGGTGGCCCGCGGAGACCGGCGGCCTGGCGGAGAGCGGGCTGCCCGGGCGCCCCGGGACCGGCGGGCCGGCTCTGCAGACGCATTTAGCGAGATCGGCGGTGCCCGGGGCTCAGAGCCGCCCCCGGGGCCCGCAGCCCCGGCCCGGCCGAGCCGGCCGCCAGCGCGCCCACTGCGCCGGCCGGGGTGCGGGCAGGGCGGGCAGCAGCGCCCGCGGCCAGCCCCGCCTCGCCCTGGGAGAAACGTCTAGGAAATGGGATCTCTCCCCGTTCTTCTATTTTCTTCTTTTCTCCGTTCTCCTCCTCCTTTTTTTTTCTTCTTCTCATTTTCCCTCTTTTTTCCCCTCTTTTTTTTGGGGGGGG
>NW_028186368.1:1225425-1228984 GCF_003343005.1 Rhea americana | reverse complement strand
GGGGAGGGAGAGGAAGGGGGGGTTGTGGTTTGGGTTTGTATTCTCCCCACCACCACCCAAGAAGGAAAGAAAAAAAAAAAGTGTTTATTTCAATCTGGAGTGGCAACGAGTATATAGACTCCGAGTTCCCACGATGGAGTGCGGGTCTTGCAAACTGCTGCTTTCCGGCTGTCTGCCCCGATTTTCCAGCCCTCTAACGAAACGRGGGGCAGAAACTCGTGCGATAGCGATAGCGAGCCCCGGGGAAGGCAGCTCTGCCCGCGACGAGGGGGCTCGCAGGGCCCCGCCGGGGCGCGGGCGCCTGCGTGCAGCCCTCCCGGAGCCGTCGGTTTAGGGCTGGAGTGGGGCAAGCTTTGGGGTTTAAAGGGCTTTACGAAGTTGAAACGTGCAGCTTTTCTCACGGAGTTTATGCAATCCTCTGCGACATAATCGTTGTTTTGTTTTGTTTTGTTTTGTTTTGTTTTGTTTTGTTTTGTTTTGTTTTGTTTTTAAGAGTTTGAAACTCCGCTCATTTTCACGGAACGCGTAAGCAACTCTATTGAAGGAGGATTTAAATGCAATACTTTGCACACCATTTCCAGTTGCAACAAATAATCCTGCAACGAGGAAAGCAGAAACAACTTAAAAGTCACATTTTCGTTAATCCTAAATCCATGTACCTCATAACTGGGGAATTTAAAGCATGACTAACGGCTCTTGCAGAATGGCTCAATCAGTATAATCCCAATGGGACTTTCGGAGTTTGTAATATGGATGGAGTCAGTAACAAAAGGGGAAAAAATACCCAATCCAATTTAATGTCTGACAAGTGATGGATTGGAGGTTTATTTCCTCTGCGCTCAGSCAGGCTCCCGGCGTTGCCGAGCGGCGGGGAAAGGAGGCCGAGCGGGCAGGGACCGGCGGAGGGACCTGCCGCCGGCTGTGCCTGCCGTCCCCGCGGCCTTCTCCGCGCCGCTGCTCTCCGCGCTGCTGGCCCCGGAGCGCCTTTGTCCGCGGCGGCGGGGCCGCGCCGGGGCGGCGGCGCGCAGGGTGCGCGGGGAGGCGGCGGCGGCGCGGGGCCTGGCGGCGGGGCCGAGCCGGCGGTGTGCGGGGCTGGCTCGCCTTGCCGCCGGCTGGCTGTTTTCTCCCCGCTCATGGGGCCCGAGTGCTGCATTTTTCAGCCTCAAACCCCCCAGGGGAAAAAAATAATAGCGGGGTCGCAGTGAGCGGCGGAACAACCCGCGGAGGGGAAGGGGGCATCGGGGAGCAGCGTTAGCGGTCGCGGCTGCTTCCCGCCGGCTGCCCGAAGCCCGAGTGGGCACGGGGAGACCCGGAGGGGATCGGGCCCGGGGCAGCCGCGGCGGGACGGGACGGCAGCGCCTGGCACGTTTCTCAGCGGGCGTGTGCGTGCGTGTGTGTGCGCCGTGGGAAGGGGGGGCGAGAAGCCGGGGATCCCCCCCCCCCCCAAAGGACGCCTAAGTCTCTGCCGGAGACATCTCGCGCTGAAGGAAACCCGCGAGGCTCGGACGGAGCCTGCGGCCGCTTGGCGACCTCCTGCCGCCGCTGTCGCCTCTGCTGCCTGACTCCGACCCCCCCTCCCCCTCCAGCCCCGGCCTCTGCCAGACCCACGGGCGACGGGACACGCGTGGGCTGCCCCGGCCCGGGCCCCTCTCTCGGCGCCCTCCGCCGCAGCGGCCCCGGCGGCGCTTGCAAACGCCCGGCCCGGGGCCCGGCGCCCGGGCGCCGGCCGGGGGCTCCGCAGGGGGGTGTCGGGCAAGGCGGGGGTCCGGCCCGGCTTCTTCGCCCGCCGGCGAGCGTCTAGCGATGTCAGCTGTGATGTCTGCCTGGGTGGTAACGAGACCCCATCCCGCCGTCCCTCGAGCCCAGACTAACTTCTTTCAACAGCCCCTGATGGTAATTACAGTAATCGGGGCTGCCATATATCCTTTAAGCAATTATGACACACAAAAAAAGCCCCCAACGACCCCCTGTCGTGGGATGTTCAAAACGGTTTCCCAGCTGAACAGAAATCCCATTTTCTTAGAGCTAAACTTCTGAGACCAAGCGGTACCTCGGGGAACCGGAGCGCTTTTCAGGAGAGTTAATCAGTTATCTCATGACCCCGTGTCAAGTTAACATTTTTCTCTTACCACCCCCCGCCCCGGCTTTTTTTTTTTTTTTTTTTTTTTTTTTTTTTTTTTTTTTTTTTTTTTTTTCCCGCCTCTTATTTCATATTTTGCTCTTCCCGAGAGTTTTCTCATAGCAGCCTCCGCGGTGCGGGCGGCGCAAGGGGGGGCGGCGGGGCAGAGAGCGGCCGTGATTGCGGGCGGGCGGCGGGACGGGGCGGCCGCGGGCGGCGCGGCGCGGTGCGGGGGGCTCCGGTGTCTCTGCCCGCCGCCTCCCCGCTCCCCATCCGCCTCCTCGCCGGGGTGGGGGGGGCACGGCGCGAATCGGGCGGGTCGCGCCTCCCCGACGGCTGTAAACGTGATCGCTTGGATTTGGAGAAAGAGAGGTTACATTTATATAGGATGTGTATATGTAAAGAATATGTAGAATATATATATACACACACACACATATAAAAATAGTATGTGCATACGTACTATAGGGTGCATATATATATATATATATATATATATATTTTAAGCAGCCCTCAAAATCCGCCTGGAGAAAACTATTCTGCAAAATCAGCCCCAGTTTCCTCTCTCTCCCCGGCCCGGTCTGAGCGCCGACAAAGCCGAGGCGGCTCCCCGCGCCGCAGGCCGCCGCGGGGAGCGGGACCCCCGGCGCAGTGGCGGCGGCCCCTCGGGGGCTGCGGGCTGGGGGAGCGGGAGGTCTCCGCGGGGGGACGCGGCAGCTGGTGCCCCGGCGGGCGGGGATGTGCCCGGCTGGGGCACAGTTTGGCGGTGACACGCTTTGGAAGGGGATGCACCGCTGCATGGAGAATTTCGGTGTCTTTTCGGTGGGTTTCCCCCTCCACCCCCAGCCCCTCCTCCGCGTGTGTGTGCGTGCGTGTGTTTGTGCCTGCGGGACCGTCTCCCCGCGGATGCTAAGGGCTGCAGAGGGAAGTCGAGCGCTTTCCCCCGTTGGCATTGTGCGACATCCGAATTCCCATGCTACACTTTTTGACGGGTCACTGGTGCCCCAATAGGCAGGTGGCAAGGAGGGCTTGTAATTACACACTCCCAGGAGCCGTGCCCTGGCCTCAGCCCTCCTCACGGGCGCTTACCTGCAGCTCCAGAGGCGCAGCTTGCTCTCAGGCAGCGGGGAGGGGGCTTCCTTTAGCCGCACTTGTTATTAATTGCGTAAAAGTTTTCTATTCTTTAACCTCTCTCCCCCGCTCCCGCCACCCCTCCCTCTCGCAAGCCCTAACCTAATCCCCGTTCCTCTCGCCGTGTTGTGTATAGCAGCTGTCGGGTTTCATTTAGGGGAGAAGCTGGCAGCTTGTGCTCATTGGAGGCAGTCAAACGAGTTTCAATGGGCAAAATCATTAAGTTAACACTTTATCTAATGTCTCTATTGTCTGCCGGCGGGCATTGTTTTAGAGCCCCCGCGTAGGCATGTCTGAAAGTATCTCGGG
>NW_028186368.1:1223822-1224990 GCF_003343005.1 Rhea americana | reverse complement strand
AAAGAAAAGAAAAGAAAAGAAAAGAAAAGAAAAGAAAAGAAAAGAAAAGAAAAGAAAAGAAAAGAAAAGAAAAGAAAAGAAAAGAAAAGAAAAGAGAAGAGAAAAAGCTAGAAGCCAAACGGGGTTTTGGCGGGTTTCTTTAAATGGGATCTCTGTTCAAGTTTTTACACCAGTCTCAGACCATTTGCAATTCTAGTCAAAGTCGATACAAAATCAACACTCTGCAGAGTGGGAGGTTTGGGTGAAACCAGTCTGCACTGTATAATCGTTAACCCCGCATTTCCAGCGGGCTTGGCGAGCCCGCAAATGTATCCTTGCACAATGGCGAGGGGGAAAGTCGTGCTATACTTTTGGGGTGAATAAAATCGCACACCTCAATTGTGGCAGGAACCAGCCCCGTTTCGCAGGAGCTGCTGCGGGGAAGAAGGGCTTTCTTAGGTTGCTAATCATCTTAGTCTTGTTCTGTTGTATTTTGTTTCGTTTTATTACGTGACTGCCCTCCTGCCCGCGGAAAGTGCTGTCTTCTGCACTTCCCCAGAGAGCGGGGGAACAACCCCCGCCCACCCTCCGCCCCCCAGCCCCACTTCTAGCTGCAAAGTCTGCTGCTCCCGCTGCTGTAATCTTCCCTTCCCAAACGGGTCCTGGCGATTATAGAAGATCCAAATAAATGTAGCGGTGCATGAATAATACTCATTGTAGAAAACTGACACTTGCTCAAGGAAAAGAAAGTTGGCTATAAAATCACTTCATTATTTGCTTGTACTGCGGCTCTGGGGCTAATCCCTCCGGAGGTCAGATTGCTAAGCGCTCGCTCTCTCCCTCTCTCCCTCCTCTGCTTTCAGGTCGCATTTTAGACATCCCTTGCAAAGTGTGTGGGGACCGCAGCTCCGGGAAACACTATGGGGTTTATGCCTGCGACGGGTGCTCGGGATTTTTCAAGCGGAGCATCAGGAGGAATAGGACTTATGTTTGCAAATCGGGAAATCAGGTACCAGCCACAGCGCAGTTCTCTCACCGCCTGCTCCTTTTCTGCTGCGTCTGCCACCGTCCTGTAACACCCTTTCGCGAACCAAAATAACAGCAGCAGTAAGAGCCCGCTCCGGGCTGCGCTACCTGGCACCCTCTCCCTCCCCTCGAGCATGTCGCGTCCCCACGCAGGACCCCCCCC
>NW_028186368.1:1190878-1223502 GCF_003343005.1 Rhea americana | reverse complement strand
CGCCCGCTGTGTTGCAGGGGGGCTGCCCGGTGGACAAGACGCACCGGAACCAGTGCAGGGCCTGCCGGCTGAAGAAGTGCCTGGAAGTCAACATGAACAAAGACGGTATTTGCCTCCTGCTCGGCTCTCCTCCTCCCTCACAGCGAGGCCGCGGGGGTGTCGGGGCGGCAGGCGTGCGACCCCCGGGCTCTCCGGGGGGCGGCGAGGCGAGGCGCCCGTCGGGGCGGACCCTCYCGCTGGGCCCATCCTCCGTGCGAGCACCGCTGTCCTCCTCCGCTAGCCTCTCTCTGCTGCAGGCTCCAGCTTGGGGACTGCCTCCCCACGGCAGCCCCCGCCGTTGCCCCCGCGATGCCAGACCCACGCGTGTGGGTGCAGCCAGGCCCCACACCATGTCTGGGGGTGTGGGGCAGCCCTGACGGCAGTTTGCCCCAGAGGGGGTTTTCATCCCAGGCGAGCTGGGTTTTTGGGAAGGTGATCTCCTCTTTTCCTTCGCCTTTGGCAGTGCCTTTCCCTGCAGAGCTGGCAGCAGATTTTTTTCTAAGGAGTTTGGGGGGGGGGAAATCCCTGCTGGGTGCAGAAGGGGGCCATGGCCMATGCTTATTGGGGCTGGAGGCAGATAAACACAGTGGGGCAATGTGGTGACCCCGTCATCTCTTCTTTGGTGTCCCATAGCTGTGCAGCATGAGCGGGGCCCGCGGACATCAACGATACGGAAGCAGGTGGCCCTGTACTTCCGTGGGCACAAGGAGGAGAGCAGCGGCGCCCCACACTTCCCTGCCACCGCCCTGCCAGCACCCGCCTTCTTCACTGCCGTCACCCAGCTGGAGCCCCACAGCCTGGAGCTGGCCRCTGTTGCTGGCACCCCCGAGAGGCAGACCCTGGTGGGTCTGGCACAGCCCACTCCAAAGGTCAGCCACTTCCCCCCAGCCAGTCTGGCCTCACAGCATGCCAGCCTCGCTGTGGGGCACCCTGCCCCTGGGGTAGTCATGGCAAGGAGCAGAGTTTGGAGCCCCCCAGGTTGTGGTGGGAACTCACTTTTGTTATATCCTTGGATGTTCTGAAGATGTGAGGTGCAAAGGGTGAGACAGCCTCTGCAGAAGGGGTGTGTGAAGGGGTAACGTTACCTGTTGGACCAGCTGACAACTTGCTCTGCACAAACATCTCTCTTCTTCATCCTTATACCCTTATGGCTGCAAAAATGCTCCTCCTATTCACTTGTTAGTTTGAAACATTGTTTCATGAGGATCACCTTCAGTCTCCAGGTTTTCCTCAGCAAAAGGCCATCTCAACACCGGTGTAATCCAAAAAGTACTACCTGTGCTGACTAAAGTGTGCAGCTTGACCACACTGACACAGACATGACTAAACTGGCTTTGTGCTTCTTGACTGCGACATTTCCTAAGCAGCCCAATGAAAGTATTACTATGGCTTCAGCTGCTCAGGAATTAGCTATAAATTAATGTCTGTCATTAATGTATTTGAAATAGCATTTTGCATATTTACAGAACATAGAAATTTGTACAAGAGACCACTTAAATAGTTCTGCATTCCCGGAGTTGGTAGCTTGGCAGAATCCATCAGGAACATGTTCATAATACATAGTTTTATAATATAATTTTAGAAAATACTCAACCAGAAATTACTTAGCAAGCAAATATAGCATGCTTTAAAAATTAACTCCATTCCAATTCTGTGCAGCACTTAAGGTCTGCTTAGTTCTATACATCTGCCTGCACCTTATTGGAGTTGGAGAGCTACACAGAGGGTTAATGCTAAATGAGTATGTACTACTTTGCTAAGCAGGGCTGGACTGTCAAATCATCCCCCCCAAAAAAAAACAAACAAACAAACAAACAAAAAAGATTACAAAAAATTAGAAATTCTTAATCAAATCTGTTTTCTTGTTACTCTTCTACCAGAAGCATGTCACTGTGTGACAGGGCAAAGCATGACACTACATCTTAGTAATTTGTTTCTTCATGTGATAATTTCAGTCTCCTTTTAACACTCTCCAGAGATCTGTTTCTGGAGCACAGTTAATCCACAGAGACAGCAACATAGAGTGCTTTGGAGTGGACCCACTAAAAGCAATGCCRTCTGGTTGCAGAAGGAGAGAGTGCATGGTGTGCGCTGGGCATGAGAATGAGTCACTGAACGGTGGCTGAATGGGAGAGGAAGATCRGGCTGTCCCAGTCACAGTGTATGAAGTTGCTTTATTTTTCTTTTTGACCTTAGTATCCACATGAAGTCAATGGTACCCCTATGTATCTCTATGAAGTGGCCACTGAATCGGTCTGCGAGTCAGCAGCCAGGCTTCTGTTCATGAGCATCAAGTGGGCAAAGAGTGTCCCAGCCTTCTCCACCCTGTCACTGCAAGACCAGGTAAGGCACCTGCAGCAAGGGTGGCAACAGTGTGATCTGCTGCTAGAGAGGGCTCAGAAGTCAAACTGAGATGATTGAACCTTCAGCCTCAGACATTTAAATTTGTAATGGACTCAAGCTGCTCCAAAGTTCAGGACACAGTTTTGTTCTAATCTCGATAAAACAGGCAGTGCTTTAGAAACTGTTTTCTTTAAACAGTTATTTCATGATGCAAGAGATGCAATCAAACCAGAAAAATGCTAATATAAAGCAAGTACTATGAGAGGACAAGTTCTAAAGGAAATCTTCAGGCCATAGACCAGGAGAAGCAAATTCTCCCAAAGCTCAGTGGCTCAAACTGCTTCTCTTTCCACTTCTTCACTGCACCATAAACACTAGCCTGTCAGCAATCTACACAGTGCCTTGCCTCGCCTCTCCATCTCCATCTCCATCTCCATCTCCATCTTATTCTCTCTTCCTCTTACTGTTCACACAGGCAACACTTCCTTCTTACTCACATAGGTTTCAGTGAACTTGCATCACACTTACTCCAGGATGGTGGAAGCAGAATTTGGCTAGTCCCCCCCTCTTTTATTTATTTTTTAATTAGAGTCTTCCCTAATTTGTCTTGTTTTCGTCTATGACAGTTTGCCTTTGCTTCAGATAAATCACATGTGAACCATATGAGCTGAAGCAATTTCTTAATGACTTGATTCTTGATGAGGACTTAGTGTACGTTGTATAATGCACTAATTTTAAAAAAAGTAATCAGATAATTATAAAATGGAAGGGGGAAATCTACAYAAAGCACCAATCATAAAAGGTGTCTAATACTTTGATATGATTGAACTAATTTCACAAAATGGTAACTAGGAATGTTGTGCCTTCARTGTTACATAGCAGTCATCAGAGGAACTAGTTACATTGCATGGATAGGTGTTGTAAGTGTTGCTTGTTCATATGCAAATATGCATTTGAACTGAAGAAAAGAGCCTCTTAGAAAACCGAGAGTGTTTTCTACCTAAAGATAAATCATACTGGTTGTGATGTGATATATGGCTAAGGTATATTGAAATACCCCTTTTCTAGAGCCAGACCAGAATTTCAAAATCCTTTTYGTGAAAGTAGACAAACAAGGATTCATTCCACTCAGCTCTAACTACAAAAWTATTGCAGTGAGTGGATACAGGTAGGAAGAAGATCAGATCCTGACAGTTACRTACCCTGTAAGTCCCCAGCTTTAGAAAGACAGTGGTCCCAGTGCAGTGCACTGCTTTCTAATGTTGCCTTCTGCTGCTGTTACCTCTGTGGAGCATCGGATCCATCACGTGAAGCAACTGAAGAATCAGGCCCGAATAGCAAGGACAATCAGCAAGCATGCTGCTTCAGTAAGTCTTGTAGCACAGGAAGAAGCTGRATTCATCTCTAGTTCAGTGATACCCGCAGGAGGCTACTTAGGCTAGGGCTTCCTTGGACATTATACAGGTATTTCCCAGCAAGTCATCCCTGCTAGCAGGAGGAGGAGGGTACAGCAGGATCTGGGAGGAGGGGAACTCTCCATTGCACATCACCAGGCATATCTCTGCCAGCAATGTCTGCCCATGTACCACACATACGAGAGTGTTCCCATTATCTTTAAATAACCCACTACCTATTTTACATTCSTATCAGGGACTAATATTAGTGAATTATACATATCAAAGCCCCAGCCTTTCTTTAACATCATCTTTACTTGCTGGAATCATAAGCCAGATTCCTCAAAATTCAGAGCTGCTCAGCTCTAAAGTTTTGACCTGGGCCTCTTTCTACATGGTTCCTCTGTCAYATTCAGGAGAGCTGGAGAGGAAATAACTCTGATTTTAATCACCTTATTTCATGAATAATCAGACAGTTGATTTTTATAATAGTGCTATTGCATTATTTAATTTGACAATGGCCCAGCTGTAAATGTCTGAATTTCTCCTTTTATATCCCTGACATCTGCTTGAATAGCGTCTAAAACCTTTTCCTGGAATTTGCTTTTGTTTCGTGCTCTTCTGAAAAAAAAAAAAAAAAGACAAAAGCATTGCAATTCCAGGGCTCTGTATCAGTTTCATCTTGAAGGCGAGGAAATAAGGAGAAGCCAATTCACTTACAAAACAAAAGTCTGGGGATTGCTGTGTCGTTACCCTCAGTAATACAGAGCTTCTGCCCCTTCCCAAACTCCTTAGAGTTGATCACATTGTCGACTGGAAGCCACTGAACAAAAATACCTTGCTTTAAGGTCTGCTGGCTGCACACCTGTCCAGCCTGTCCATAAACAGGTTGGCCTGATGCAAGTCCCTAACAAAAAGTCAAACTAAYAGGATGGGGCTGATTAAGAAGCAGAAACCAGTCGTTCAGGAAGCCTAGGATTTCTTGTTCCTTTGAAGARGAAGAGCTGAGTGTGACTTTAGCATGAATTATTTTAATTGGTGGTTTCACAGACTTATGCAGAGGCACGAAGAAACCAGCTATTGGAAGAGTCTCATTTCTAAAGTCTTCTGACTTTAAACGCTTAGTGGGAAAGAACACATGAAATTGATACCTTGCAGGAACCACCATTCACTACCATTGTATCTGCATGAATGAAGGACAAAAAAGTTTTACAAAAGCAAATGAAAGGCTGCAAATCATTTCTTATGCCATACAGAGACTTGCATATCTAATACCTGTTCTCCATCAGGCAGGGTTACCTGGAGGAGGGGTATTTTCCTAAGCTTATAAGCTGCTGATGCTTTCATGGACCACAGCAACATTAATAATTGTGATTTGCTGCTTCTGCTGTCTGAGTTTTGGGCAATCTGTTTTCACCATGTGGAGCCAGCAGACACTCTGTCCTGAGAMAACTACAATTTTTAGCCCTCTAAGTCTCTCCTACTCTTTTCAGAGATATGAGGGATACAGTGATACATATGCACCACAGCATGACCTTTAGAGAACTAATGAACTTCAGCAGAATTCAGAGCCCTCCAAACTCCTCTCAAGAAGCTGGTCTGGGCCAGCAATCCACAGACACCCTCAAGACTACATCTTTTCTGGCTTCGCCAGGCTGCATTATCTGGAGTCGCAGTCCCTCTTTAAATGCACCAGTGCCTCTCCAAGGAAGTCAATGGCATTGCCTCCAAATAGAGAAAAACAAATCATCCATAAACCCAGGCAATGTAGGAAAGTTGTAGAGGACAAACTATGATGCCAACTCGGGTGCTTAGATACTAAGCTGAAAGCCTGCTGCCCTGGGTACTATTTGCATCTAGTGTTCTGGTTTCTGCTGTTATGAAGGGAGAGGAGAAACTTATGTCTCTTTTCAAAATTCCTCCTCATTTGCCACTCAGTCAAGGGCTTCTCTAACCCTGGTTCTTCTCTGAAAGGAAACAGTTTTTAGTCTCCAGAATTTCAGGGTGACTTTTAGTGAAAAGCAGGAAAACAAATGAGACTGAAACTCTGTATGTGTCCAGATGYTATGCTTCAAAGAGCTGTAGACTTGCTTAATCAGGAAGGAGTTAGACATAAATATATGATCTCTACTGGTGCTTGAGTGATGTAGTTTCAGGATATCATCCAKGATTTTCTTCACAAATCCTGCATTCCCAAAGGAAAGGACAGTAATCCCCAGAGAGAAATAGGAGAACACTTCCAGTTAGTCCTAGGACAGCTGTATGTGCCCAGGGAGAGGAGAAGAGCGACCATGCAGTTTGGAGTATTGCAGAAAAATATAGGCAATGTTCATACAGTGTGCAAGCTCTCTGGGAAAGGAGTTCGCACTCTCCTTTCTCTTTTTCCTCCCTTTTGGTCTATACAGCATGGTGCACAGTGAGCCAACATTAAGTGTTTTTTCTACAATTCATACACTTATTTCCAGACACCTTCTCAAAAAGCTAAGCGAAGAGCTAACACAATCTGTGGGGAAAATACCATGACAGGCATTTAAAGCAGTTTTTAAAATAACAGAAATTTACATATTTAAATTGTTTATAAATCTATAAATTATACACTATGTTATATTGTACATCTATTGTATGACAGCTGATGCTTTTGGAAGATGCTTGGAGAGAACTGTTTGTTCTAGGAATAGCACAATGGGCCATTCCAGTTGATGCTAACACTCTACTGGCTGTATCTGGTAAGAATTGCACAATTTAATGACTTTGTTACAGAAATTACCATAAAAATACATTACTGAAAAAAAGAACAACATGTAAAGAATAACAAATTCCTACTGAACAATAGAGCATACCTGTCATTTATAAATCTATATTTAAATGCAAATAATGTTGTTTTGTTGTATTCATGACTACTTGCATTGTCATTTAAATGCAAATTACTGTGTTTGTTATCATCCAAGAGAAGATTTTATATTAACTTTCATACAATATAGTCAGTTTACATGGAACCAGATAGACAAGTGTGACAATAGAATGCATATTGATACACAGGATTTTGTCAGAAATCAATATAAAATAAAGCAAATGCCTTTAATATTAGAGTATTTATTTCATCTGTTTCTGTTTTAGGCATGAACGGTGACAATACAGATTCTCAGAAGCTGAATAAAATTATTTCGGAAATACAGGCTTTACAGGAGGTTGTGGCTAGATTTAGACAACTTCGGCTAGATGCTACTGAATTTGCCTGTCTCAAATGCATTGTCACTTTCAAAGCTGGTAAGCAGAAATAATCTCTTGCTTGTCTGCTCTGGTAACTATGAGCTTGCTACTTTAAAGCAAAAAAAAWTTTTTTTTTGAATCAGACATAGGATTATATCATCCAACAAGTTTCCTAATATTGAATTCTGATAGCATGGTATTTTGAAAGGCTAACAAGAGAGTGCTGGGGGAAACTAAAGGGAATGTTTTATTTCCAGCAATTAGCATTAACTGAACTGTTTTGAGCCACAAAAGTCAAGCTGAACTAGTAACTGATCTGCTTTGCAGTGCCTACACACAGTGGTTCTGAACTGAGGAGTTTTCGAAACGCTGCCGCGATAGCAGCCCTCCAAGACGAAGCCCAGCTCACTCTGAACAGTTACATTCACACCAGGTGATCAGTGTCTTCTTCAAATACTTCTTGCAGGTGTAGGGGCAAAAACTCTCTCTTGCTGTAGGGAAGGTGACATTTCTATTGACTGAAATGGGGATCAGGCTTCTACAGCCCCTATAAATTGACTGTCAGCCTGTCGGGATTTGGCTTGTCCTGATGGAATGAGGAACATGGGATTTATTCAGATGAACAGAAAACTGATAAAAGGAAAGACCTTCCCCTAGGAAGTACACCTGCTGTGGAACATTTTGCAATACAGAAAGCTAAATCTTCCTCTATATCTGATTGAATCAAGCAATGCTAATAGTGACAGTCAAAGCAATATCACAACAGTAACAGTGCTTTTCACTCAAGAACTACAAAACACTTCCTTGTGTCATTCTCCCCACTTTTCCAGCTGAGGCAACAGACATACAAGGAGCTTAAATTGCTCTTTCAGTATATGCTCTCAGTATACTAAGTCTGTTCCCAGGTTGAAATGTAAAATCCAGTATTTGTGACTCTTATTTTGGTGCTGCAGCAGAGTGATGAGAATTATTGCTTAGGAAGAAAAATTCACCCCTGTCTCATTCCRGATAAATCCTATGAGATACAGAAATCTTAAAATCTGCCATAAAAGTTACAGCTCTCATCCCACAAAGTGYAGAAGGGTAAAACCAGGAATAAATTATGCCTGGTTCAGAGCAAAAAGAGAAGTGAGGCTACTGCATATCAAACTCTTCCCATTTTTCCCCTGAAGACTGCTCCATGGAGACTCTGACTGAGCCACGGCCTGTTGGAGAGAGAAGCGGCCAGGSAGCAATGGGTTTACCTAGCCATGATCTCCACTCTGAGCGTAGTGGTTTTCCCATTGTATTTCTGCATTCCTGGAAATATTAGTAACTAAACTGGACTAAATGGTATCTTTTGTAAACAACATCYTTTTACAAGGAAAAAAAGTACAATAAAAGGCTGCCTATATTCTGAGTAAAAACTAGCTGTATGAACAAACACAGAGTTTAAGAACAACAGTATCCACCCACTTCAGGGTATCAAAGCTTCTGCAGGTTTTCTGGAAAGGTGGAAGTCCTAGTTCCACTGATAAAACTATTGCTAACTCCAATGGGAGAAGACTTTCAGCCTGTGTTTCATCCTCATACTTGAGTTTACCTTCCCGCCAGTGCTATGCCTGTATCAGTCCTTTCACCCTCTCAAGGAGCCCTTACAGGATGAAAGGAAAGGCAGAAAGAGAAGCAGAAGGTTTCTCCAATGGACCTAGTCCTTCTTTTACTAGGACCACTATAACTCCATGGTCCTAGTTTGGGTTTGAGAATCACACCGATGTAAAGTCAATGTAAGCACAAATATTCTCTTATACAAATACATTATCTGGGGATAAAACACAGTTTCTTTAATCAAAAATATATTCTTCAAAGGTCAATTATTATTAAAGGTATAAAACAGCTAAAAGAAGGCAAAATCATTACCATGATAAGTTAGTTAGGTTTAAATTGCCATTTAAATGACATGGTATTTATTTGGGGTCAAGTTCTTCCCTGAACTACATCAAGCACATAGTTGTTATCTGAGGGACAAGCCAGAGCAGATCTTGTCTCTGTATTGTCACTGCTCTGAGGGAATAAACAAAGGAGCTAATCAAAACTCAAAGATATTGGCCTGTAGTTTAACCTTGAACAAGATGGTTTTCCTTGGGGTCAACCTTCTTCACAGAATCACAGAATGGTTGAGGTTGGAAGGGACCTCCGGAGATTATCTAGTCCACCCCCCCTGCTCAAGCAGGGTCACTTAGAGCACRTTAGACAGGATCATGTCCAGATGGGTTTTGAATATCTCCAGAGAAGGAGACTCCAYGACCTTTCTGGACAACCTATTCCAATCACTCTGTCACTCTCACAGTAAAGAAATTTTTCCTCATATTCAGGTGGAACTTCYTGTGTTTCAGTTTGTGCCTGTTGCCTCTTGTCCTGTCACTGGGCACTACTGAAAAGAGTCTGTCCCCATCTTGCTGACACTCTCCCTTAAAATATTTGCAGACATTGATAAGAGCCTCTCTCAGTCTTCTCTTCTCCAGGCTGAACAGGCCCAGCTCTCTCAGCCTCTCCTCATATGAGAGATGCTCCAGTCCTCTAATCATCTTAGTAGTCTAGTAAAGGATTCCAGTAGCTCCATGTCTTTCTTGAAATGGGGAGCCCAGAACCCTCCAGATGTRGCCTCTCCAGGGCTGAGTAGAGGGGCAGGATCACCTCCCTCGACCTGCTGGCAACAGTCTTCCTAATACATCCCAGAATACCATTGGCCTTCCTGGCCACAAGGGCACATTGCTGGCTCATGGTCAACTTGTCCACAAGCACTCCCAGGTCCTTCTCTTCTAGGCTGCTTCCCAGCAGGTCAGCCCCCAACATGTACTGATGCATAGGGTTATTCTTCCTTAGGTGCAGGACCCTGCACTTGCCTTTGTTGAACTTCTCCACCCATCTCTCCAGCCTGTCCAGGTCTCTCTGAACGGCAGCACAGCCCTCAGGTGTATCATCAGCCACTCCTTCCGTCTTGGTATCATCAGCAAACTCACTGAGGAGGCACTCTGTCCCTTCATCAGGTCATTGATGAATAAGTTGAACAAGACTGGGCCAGTACTGACCCCTGAGGGACACCACTAGCTACAACCCTCCAACCAGACTCTGTGCCACTGATCACAGCCCTCTGAGATCTGCCTTTCAGCCAGTTCTCAATCCACCACACTGTCCATTCATCTAGCCTGCACTTCCTGAGCTTCTCTAGGAGGATGTTATGGGAGACAGTGTCAAAAGCCTTGYTGAAGTCAAGGTACACAACATCCACTGCTYTCCCCTCACTTACCCAGCCAGTCTTTCCATCACAGAAGGCTATCAGGTTGGTTAAGCAGGATTTCCCCTTGGTGGCTCCATGCTGACTACTCCTGATCACCTTCTTTTCCTCCACGTGCTTGGAGATTCTTGCTCAAGTGAGTACAAGAAGTAGGGTTTTAACACAGGTAGCATTCATCTGTACAATTTGCTGAATTTATTCTTTATTCTTTACCTTAAAGTAGAAGATTTTATTTGGAAAAATGTCTAAAAAGCTCAGTAACACGTCTTCTCTGTTTCCCAGGTATCCCACACAACCCTGCCGTTTTGGAAAACTTCTATTGCTTTTACCAGCTTTACGTTCGATTAGTCCATCTACAATAGAAGAAGTATTTTTCAAAAAGACCATTGGAAATGTACCCATTACAAGACTGCTTTCAGATATGTACAAATCCAGTGACATATAAATTACCTTAAAATAAACAATCAGGATGGACAGTTTGAGAAGACCTTTTATCTATGGAAAATAAGCCTCAACTAACAAATTCTACAGGAAGCATAAACCTGGGAATGTTTAGCCTTTAAACTCATTGACAAAAAATACCCCAGTAGATATGATTCTGCTGCTCTGAACAGAGTGATTTAGATCATGGAGAGAATGCTTTGTTCTACAGAAAAACTAAAAGTGGTTGGAATTTGGCTGCTTTTCCTGTTACTACAGGATGGAGGCAATTCAGATGCCAGTCGTAGTTAACAAAGACTCTGCTATTCTCTCATTTAACTGGCAGATCTGAGACAAAAAGTGAAGGAATGTGTTCTAGTTTGTTCAATATTTGGAACTGTGTAACCAGACTGAGATTCAGTTATAACACGAGAGGTGGTGGCCTCCAGAACTGTTTTAAAAGTAGCCTATATTGGTAAAGTGTTTTCAGTATGATAGGCAACATTTAAGACCAGGTTACCAAAACATTGTTTCTGCTATAATACATCATGAAGTGGCCTTCAGAACTGATTAAAAAGTAGCTTATGACGCCAGTTCCCTTCTTCCTGTAAAATGAATTGGTGATCTTTGATGCAGATATCACCAGAATTTGGTTAACATCTCAGAGACAGAAGAGCTTTATACATCTCCTCTCCCGATCTTCCCTCCATCTTCTTCTGCACACATACACATTTCACACACAAACACACACACACACACACCTGAAAAGAGTACAAGCCAAGAAAGGAAGACTAAAACAGCAAAACCAAATAAAATGGAAATGACCGCTTCAGTGACCTGCTTGCTGTCCTGTTGACATAGTGCTGAAACCAAAGGCAATGGTGGCCAAACTCTGTCAATGAGATGTGCAAAAAAGTGAAATGACTATAAAAAAGGAAGGATTTTTATTTCAAAGAAACAAAGGTGGCTGACTGATACAACGCTAACAATTTCCAAAAGTTTCCAATGCCTTTTTAGCAAACTCCAGGTTCTAATTTTGAAGCCTTGTTCACCTACACCCTCTCACACACAAAAACGTTATAAGCTGCTTATTTGATGTATGAAAAATGTAGAAAAAAACATTTAAAGATAGCTGCTGTACTTTTCAAATTTTGATTCRTTATTAGGAACTAGCACTGAGAAAAATCAGCACTTGGACTATCATAGAATGAGTAAAACYTTTCCTGTACAAAGTGAATTAACTGATTTGTGAAGTTAAAAAGTTGTACTCATTGTATTTACAAAGAATAAAAATATATTGAATTTAAATTACTTTCCACTGTTCTTTTAATTCTTGTTCTTCTGTTTCTAGATTAGTTTTTTCTACTGTTCTCTGCTTATCAGAGAATAGAAAGTCTCTATAAAAATGGATTGTCTCAAATGCTGTAGAGTTGGCATCATCAGAGGTTTCAAAGAACAAGTTAGACAAACATTAGTGGAATAGTTTATATACAGGTGATCCTGCCTTGGAGCAAATGGTCCCAGAGCTGTTTTTTGTAGTTCAAATATGCACCTATTGCAAGGTTCCTAACGCTTTCTTCTGAAGGAACACACACAGAGCTTTTCCTAGGACACAGCACTAAATGGATCAGAGACCTAACCTAGTACAAGTCTTCTGTTTCATGTTATGATAGTTGTTAATATCYATGAGTTGTACAGCTAACAAAGCATGATGAATGCAAAAACAGTTTTCAATCAAAAAGATATTGAGGTTTTATTAAGTTGTCCAATYGCATAATCAAACCAAAGAAAGGAGTAAGCAGCTCTCAAGGCATAGAAAGAAGTTGACAATAGGAGAAGGAAAACATTATATATGTGACCATAGTATGCACATTAAAATGACAAGCGGACACGTACCGTGTRTAACAATGGCTCGTTGTCAGCGTCAAGGAATACTGAACTTGAGTGAAATCCTAGTTCCATTGACTCCAAGCACAAAACTCTCAGAGGTTTCAGGGGTCTAAGTTTTCACCTCATCTCTCCTCCAATCCTCCAGGCCGCTGTCTCAGGTTACAGGCTTTCCAAGGCAGCCAGACCATGAAGTATACAAGACCAGTCTTCTGATGAGCAAGGTGAGACAAAGTGTGGACTAGAAGACTTTGAAACACCCTCTAAACAAACTGGCAAGAGTGCTTAAGAATATGCTTGCCATAGGGCATGGTGAATTTTTGACTCTTTTTTATTCTCGGTATTGAAGAAAAATGGACAGGACAGAAAAATCAGTTGTGGCTCCCTAGCCTTTTGACAATTCAGCGTATGAGCTAAAAAGGTTAAGCCCACTGCCCTGCAGAACCCATGACAAAACACTGGTTTCGACAAGATTCGTGCTGCTCTCTTGGAGCAGCAACAAACACGAACTGCATCTAAACTGCAGGGCAACTCCACTCTGCTGTGCAGTCCTGCTCTATAGATCAGTGAGACTAGAGGACGCAACAGTGCATGCCAGCTTTCTCTCAGCTGCAAAGCAGACAGGGCAAYGGGCGCACACCCACCTCTTGTCCTGCTATGTGCAGGATCTAGCCCATCTGCACAGCAGACCCAGGAGTTGCAAGGGCACACAATTCCCTGTAGTTTAGGCACAGAGAATCTCAGACCATGTTTTTTCCCCAGAACTGCAGACTGCACAGCTGGAGCACACCAGAATTAGGCTCTCTAGTGAGCTTTAAAGGACYGACACTCAGGTGAAATCCCAGATGTGTTCTGAACAGCCTGATCCCATCAGCTCCAATGGTTAACACTCCAGAGTTCTCACTACAATTTGGAAATGGGAAAAGAATATTCTGCTTTGACATCAAATAAGCAGCTTTCTCCCTTCAGTATAATTCCTTTCTCCATAGGAGAGTCACATGGATATGAATGACCATAGTAGGTCCTCCTTTAAGCATAACATGTAACATTTACTTTGCTTTCAGAAAGTARATTCTCACAGAAATGAATATTTGAGGAAATATTCCTCAAAAAATATTTGAGGAAAAAGAAAATAGAAGCCCTTGYTATGTATCTAAACCTAAGCAAAGAAGTATCAGATATATTTATAGCTTCTTCCTCCATCTCCATGAATAACTCAATTTCTAAATGCAATTCAAACRCATGGGATTTTAGAATTATTTTACAGTACCAAAAATACTTAGCAGAGCAAAGACTCTGTTGAATCTCAGTCTTATTCATAAAACCAGGGACCAAAATTGACACAGCACATTTGCAACCCACCACTGCATCACCAGCCCAGCATATCCATTTTGTACTCCAAAATTCAAGAATAAGAATACTCTTTGGTCGTGAGCACGCAGAGCTCACAAAATTCTTGTTTTATTTTAGCCACAAGCTAGTATGCTTGAAGACCACCATTCGCTAATACCACGTACAATCCAGTCAATCACCAGTGTTTTGGCAGTTTAGCCTTTTACATCCAGATTTTCATACAAACTACATGGGGAAGTTTAACATGAGATTAATGATATCACGTAAAGGACATAAAAATTTTGCTAGTAAGGCTTCTGCTATAAAGCAACAGGGAGTATTCTAAGAAAAAAGCAGCAGGAACAAATCTAAGCCAACATGCACTAAAAAAAGGTTTAGAACATGCACTGTTATGAAGGGCAGACAATGCCTGGATCAAACAGCCACTAGAGTGTTCTTGAATTGGTTTTCAAGAGAATCTAGACAGGTAATACCCAGGTAACATCTGAGAGCAYTGAGGAAGCTTCTCCAGCCCAAGGAGCATCCAGGGAGAAAGACCATCTCAGCAATGCTTGCTTGTGCACTGGAGCTTTAAGAGTCCAGAACCCACATGACAGTATCTTCTACTTGGTTTGTGTGACTCCATGTCCCCAACCTCCCATTGCTAGAGCAGAGCTACCTTGGTCTTCAGCTGCAGGACTTAAGAGTAATGTTATTATCTACTATGTTAACATTCCTTTCTCTATAGCACAGTTGAAGCTAGATTGATGCCTCTCCTGCTAACTAGGAAGGTATCTTTTTTTAAAGCTCTTATTGAAGCCATGTATCTGTTAATTGCCTAAAATGATTGGGGCTCCAGCTTTAGCTCTGCAGCACAGGAATGATCACAAATTCTTTGTATGTTCAGTAAGATCTGAGCAGTGAGTATCAGCATCTTAGGGTATTTAGTGCTGGCTGGTAGTAGCACAAGACTACATTGCAGAAGGGCATCACAGCAAGGTTGAAATAGCATCTCACTCAGCATAGCCACGTCCCTGCATCTCAGCAAGCAGGAGATACRTCATACTGAAGGTCAAGAGTAACAAACATTTGAAGTGCATTTTCACTTTTATTTCAAAACTTTAGACAAGTTATTTTAGTATATAAATCTGATTTTTTTTATTCTTACAGAATATAAAGATAATTCCCTCATTACTTCAGTATAAAGTGTTTTACAAGCATGAAGACAATTGCATAAGTGTTTCTCATACAGGGTATCTGAAATAAAGCAGTCTTTCTACAGAAGTTTAGACAGATGACTACCTCAGAAACAGCATAGCAGTTTAGTCATATACAGGTGAACACATGACACTACAACTGTGCAAGTTCAAGTAAGGCYGAGTCAGTAAACATTGTTAAGTCATTGCAAATAAGAGTGGAAAGGTTTGTGAGACATTGTAAGTGGTGGATGGTTTCAGTTTAATACTCTTAAATCAAAGACTCAGAAGGATTCAGCTAAAAGACAAGTGAGTTCTTTAATGCTATAAAGCATATGCAAAGACCAAGCAGTGTACTGATGTTAGTGGAGGCTTTGTGCCTGTTTATCCTCAGCATGCTAAGACAAACTATCACCTCTTAAAACCAAGCATAAGAACCACTAACATTTGAGAAGATTTTCAGAACTCAAGTATGTCTTATTTTCGATGGTGTGTAGTTTTTGTCTATTACTTCATCTTGTAAGAACATGTGAAGACAGCGCTCATTCTGTGCCAGTGGGTGGCCAGCAACCCTGGAGAGGAAGACAAAAAATATTAGTGCTAACACACTGAGTCCACTTGCAGCTACTTAAAACAGTGAGACTTTACACCAACAACCTATGGATCTACCATTTGGTACATATCCCACTTTGTCTACAGTTGGCCACTAGCATGATGTCTGGCAGCAAGACTTACTGCCATCCTCCCCAGGATGACAGTCTACAGGAACTCTGATCATTAGAAGGCATGTTATGTCAACATCTGCCACTTGCAACTGAGTAGACTATCAAAGTGCCCATCCTAGCATTAGAACACCCACAGTTAAGTGGAGACAAATTCAGATTTAATAGTTCTTGATGCCTTTTGACACAGGACACCTCCCTAAAGGCAGCTTAACCCAACAATTCTCAGTCTCATTCAACAGCAAATCAGTCCAGATAGAGGTAAAGACTTACTCCACCGGGGGGTGTGAAGGTCTTCTGCAGGCCTCAACATGATTTACAGAAGTGTGACTTACCATGGTCACTCCCAGCCTGCACAAGCAAYACTGACGCCCAGTCCAGAAGTACTAGATATGGTCATTCTGCTCTGATAATGGGAAATAGCCTTAGATAGAAAACACTGGAGAGACAGAGCTTTTAAGGTAGAAGGTAATAACACTTCTAATTGGGATTTATTTTTGTTCTGTATATAGACTACAGAGTCACTGTCTTTTCTCCAGTGAGCTGAAATTAAAAGATGCTCCTGCTCCCAAACTTGAGAGATAAGGTGTTACATTTAATCCCTTAAGACACCTAGTAGCTTMCTGAGACTCCCAAGATGTGAAGGTGGAAGTTAAATCCCAAGATACTCAATCCCTGGAAGCTGGTCATTTATGGCTGAAGAAAGCTAAAGGAGTTCAGTTAACCCTCCCTCCTCCTTTTCCCCTCCCCCTTAACTCCAGTTTTCCCCAGRGCAGCTTGTATCAACCCTGTGGTTCCTGTATCTACTAGAACATGAAGTGGAAACTCATCCAGTTAAGTACATATAATACATAATCAAACTTTCAAGCACTTGTGTGCATCTTTTCCACACGTGCCTACCTTGGGAGGAAATAACTKATTCATTTGTCACCACTTGCTTCTCATTGCAGATGTCCTTTAATGAGAAACTTCCCTCTGCTACTCAGCATTGACAAAATATTTTAAGTGTGGCTATAAAGCCTGGCAACCTTATCAAGTTCTAGTAAATGGACAGGAGTCTCAAACACTAGTTCAAAGAGTAGTTTTTCCTACCTTCATTAGGCTAAACTTTTTGGCCTTTAACTTGATTAGAAAGATATAAATGACAACATGAGGAGGCACAGCAAATTCCCTTCCCCTTTTAGAAGGGCTTAGAAAATTGGTGGCTGATTTACTAGACTGTCTGACCTACCTCATGGCTTCTTTCGAGTGTCTTACTCTATATCAGAAGACTATTGAGCTATGATGATGTCTATAAATAGCAGCTGCTATTTCCAACATTTCCATGTCTCCAGAAGTCAGATTCAAGTAGACAAGACTTTCACAACACTTTCACAACATAGCTATCCTTGAAAACAGGATTGTAAATAGTGGTGTTGAGGCCACCAGCAAGCTGGCCTAGGAGAGCTGGCTCAAGTAAACTCACTGCTAGGATTTAATCCCTCTAGATTCTACACCTGGAGACAGAGTTAAACATCCACTTTTGAGCTCCTGGACATCAAGGACTAGTATCAGTGCATCAAGCTCTTCCTTGGCCACACTGGTATGTCAGTTATTTGAAGGCTTCTTCTCTGGTTCTAAGACTGAAGATGACCTTTGAGATATGAATCTCATGTTATGCAAATCCCCTTCAGGACTAAGTTCACTATTAGTATTTTGTAGAAACTCTAAACCTTCCACATAGTTCAAAGCTTTAATTGGTAATGTTTGCTTGACTGAGTTGGCTCATGCCATCAGAATAAGTTCATGAGGCTGAATAGCTAGAAGTTTTGCCTAGAGTTTTGTTTCAGCTGTACTCAAATTTGTCACTACATCCACATCTATATCAAGTCTCCTTTTATCTTTCAAAGTAGGGAAAGTTGACTGAGAAGTTTTACACTTTCAGAAGATCAATATATTGCTAATTACAAGACTGAGCAAGTGATACCAGTCAACTGGTCACTACATTTGTTAGCTATAAAAACATTTTTCTAAACTATTCCAGTTAAACTGTTTCACTATCAGCTGTTCCTGAACTTACACTGTCCTCATATTGCTGTGCTCAGCATACAAAGCTTTCAGTAAGTGCATTTCTTCCAAATTTAATAGAGTTCCAAGTCTGCATGGATAAGAGAACTTGAGTTTCACTTTAAAATCATGCTAAAGGATCTTGACTGTACATCCTTAAGAGAACACATTGTTTTACTATAAGCATGTCTGCCTTCATGTGGTCCAAAAGAAAAGCTAAAACCCTTTGAATCCTTGAACATTCATTCTATTTGTCTTCGAGYAGAAGCCGCAGAAGTTTATCACTCAAAAGTAAGAATAAAGTATTTTATCTGCTCAGAACAATTAAAAATACCTCTGAATTGAGGTAACAAGTCACTACATGAAGAATAAATGAGAAGATATAGTCACACCTAAACTTATTTTCACTTGCAAAAAGCAGGACATCATTTTTAGTTCCTACTGAAATGGTCACTTTTGCATCCCYGAACTGCATCTTTCAACAAGTAATAATTGACCAACATCATATGTTRTTGGATGAAGTTCTGGCTTAACTAAGGCCATTCTCTGATTCTCCTAAAGACCAGTACCAATGAGCAAGACTAAAACACCAARTCAAGCTTTATCAGTTCCACCTTTTAAAGATGGGAGGAGTCCAGAATCAAGTTGGTTTGAACAGTGCACTGGCTCCAGAGACCAAAAGAGCTGTTGAACTGACAGTTTCTCACCTGTACAAACATCTGTTACTATAATTTTGTTCATCCTTTGGAGGGCAGTGTGACAGCTCAAAGCRTCTATTTCAAACTATATACATGTATATCAAGTAGAGTTCCTACACCTTCAGACAGATTCTCATGATGATTAGAGAAAATGTGTATCATTACACAAGCTGATAATACCTCACATCTGCATTAAAAGTAGACTGCTGTAAGCCCATTGTAAGCCTTATTGTTCATCCAGTGGAGGATACCTTTTCAGAAAGAAAAGAACTATTTTGAATGCTATAATTTTAGTGGTAATTTGCATAAATTAACACCACATCACTCATTTTAGCTGTTCAGGTAGGCATTAAGATATCCAARTCAAACACTGGATAAGCAACATTATGTTCTGTTGCAAGATTGAAAGCATCTCATTCTGAAACTAGTGCAGCCATAGTTAGAGGACTAGCAGCTCCAAGTCCATTTTTCAGAGTTGATCCATTCATCTCCAGATAGACCCAMCACTTACTTGTTTATGAACTGCTCAAGAGCCTGCTTCCTCTCCTCTATAAAAGAATCATCAAATATACCATCATCTCCTCGAAAGGGGAGCTGACGGAGAAGAGCTTTTCCCGGTAGGGGTGGTACCACAACCTGAAAGATTTAGAAATATGGCCTTAAGTACAACCTGCAAGCAAGTTTATATACCTGCTGTGCCACTTGTCCCTTCTACAGTCCAAACTTATTGCTAATGCCTCTAATCAAACAAAAAATACCATAAAAATCAATCTGTCCTTAAAAGTAAGTTGAATTCAGGCAGTTAAACTCAGAATTAACTAAAAACCATTGAACAACAGTCTCCAGGACTGTAAACCAAGGCTTGCTGAAATACTGGYACACATACAAGGTTTTAGTTCTGCAGGATTTCAATCACAACCTCAACTCTGCTTGAGATTAACAGATACGCTTTATAACATACAGATAACACTTGAATACTCTTCTCATGTCTATGCACACTTGTATTTACTTTTGTTACCTTGCTTTCTCTTTCTAGTTCATTCCTCAGCCATTCAAAGTCACTATATCTTCTTCTGACTGTAGATTCTTTCAGCTTGAAGATAGGAAGATTTGTCTGAAAACAAACATGAGTTATTCATTAGGTAAGTTYTGCTAAGTAGAAGCAAGAAGCAAGCTATTAAGTCAAAGTTAGCTCCACTTGAGCAACAATACAACAACGAGTAGCGTTCAAGATAAAAAGCAGATAAAGCTCTGCTTAAGCTAYGTCAGTCATGCCTTAAACTGTCTGTAGACCCCTTATCTGCATCACAAGTTCTAATCACTAGTATTTGGCCCACCATATCACSAAGTAGAAGAGCAAAATTTGTCAGCCACTCAAGGAGATGTTAAGGTTGCACAGGTATCTTATTCTTACTCTCAGGAGATAGATTCCCCATGTTGATATGCATACAGCAGTAGCAGGAAGAAAAGAAGCCTTCCTTATCCACTTAGGATACTTGCTAGTTTCAGGCGGCAGCCTAGGACATTTTATGCTCCTCTGCCAGCTGATACAACCAAGCCTTCAATATCTCTTAAAAGCAACAACAGTTAAGTCCTTTAGCCTCCACAGAATTCATACAGGGCACATTCAGTACAGATGAAGCTGAAGATCCACTAATGCCAGTTGCAAGGTTTAGATAACTCCAGAAAAAACTAAGGCTGAGATTAAATACAGTCAGTACAGATGAAATCTGACTGCTTTAATACAAAGTTAAACCAAGCAGAATTTGAGGCAGAACCTTCCTAAACAAGGCTTGAAAGAAGTTGCCTAGAAACCCTAAGAGTCAGTATCAGTACCCAACTAATACCGTTAAACACACAGCAAAGAAGCTAAAATACAGCACAGGATCATAATACATGAGCACTCTAACAGGTGTGCTCAAACTAACTTTTACTGTAGCCTGTATTACTTCTACATTGGAGTAGAAGATTCCACTGTTTTCTAACACTACCATAAAAGCATACATAGAGAGCACTCTCCTTGCCTTCCCAGCACAAAACACTCCAATACCTCAGCAATATTTAAGCTTCAGATTACTGTAATGGCTAAATGGTCAACTGGCTAAATGGTCAACTGGCTAAATGGTCAACTGGCTAGACTATCACAAGAAAGTTGCTGTAAAATTTACAATCTACTACTGAAAGCAAGTCTGTAATTGCCACATATAAGAGGCAGCAACACAGTAGAGCTCACTGTTGTCAGACTGCATATTCACTAACTTTGCCTTATATGCCTTGTAAGAAGGCTCTTCTGAGGTACATTGTAGGAAGCTGATGTTCATCCAGGACTACAGTTATTCCTGCTTCTCCCAATAGAAAACTAGGCTAAGCATGCTCATTTTTTAAAATAATGAGTCATTCCACACAGATTTTTGTCCTAGAGCAGCTGGACAACTCTAAGATATCATTTATAGGTTGCAATGCTCAATCTATTATTTGACTGATAGTTTTGGCTGCTTAGGCAGGTTTAATTGCTAAGATGCATTCCAGTACTAGGCAGGCCTATGACTATGGGACATTACACTATTGTCAGCCAATCAGGAGCTTTTGACCATCTTRCAGCTTAAAATACTTCAAAAGTTAGGCCTATACTTTCACATTATGCTATTTAGTCCATATTTGACAGATGATAAAGTACAAAACAGTATTCTGTCACGAAACCTGGTATCACTAAGTGTTTAGAGGACTCAAGTTCCCCTTCTTCCCGGATAAGGTATCATTCATTGTGCTAGTGACTAACAAAATTGCACTTAAGACTATTATGTCAGAAGTCAAGCTTTATAAACAAACACTCTGGTCTTGAAGATAAGAACACTCTACTCAAGAGAGAAAAACTATGTCCTCTAGAGTGCATGAAGGAGATTCACAGAAGTGAAGTATCAGATTATTTTTCTCTGATTTCAGCTATTGGTTTATACCAAGGTCAGCCTTTCACATTACAACATCAAGTCTTTATCAGTACCTCAGATAGTGAGTCCTTCACAATATTTAACATGTAGGCTCTCACCTGCAGAAAATATTCCATTCTCCTCTCAAGTTACTTACAAGAGRGATTAGAACCAGATAAAAGCAGCTAAAAAAGTTCCCAGGTCCTCAGGAACTCTTTTTATGATTCTGGGCATAAAGTCTATGAAGTTAATCTCTAAAGAACATAAGGTTTACAGATACAATGTGAGGGTAGAAGTGCCAGTTGAGCTCATTTTACCTTCCACATTCCCTTTTGAACCTTTGACATGCTAGCCCAAGTTGTAAGCTAGAAAAGGACAGTCAGAATATTTGTTTTCCCTTCAGGTTGACTTGCTTTCTGTAGTTTTGATCATAAACCCCGGAGACATTCAAACTGATGTGCATGCTGGAAATGTACACTTAAACAAAGTGGTTCACAAGTCAGAGCTTAATTACTAAAGCAAAGYTTTTTGCATCTCCTCTGGTCTGAATTCACAACTAACTGTTCAGATCCCCACCTTTTAAAAGCTCAGAAACCACAGCAATTCCATCTCCTTTAGGAGCTACCATTGATAACAGCARTATTCGTCAGATATGCACCTGTTCGAAAGAATCTATTTTAATAAGCAATTTGAAAGGCCTGTTTTAAGGTACAAACAAGTTAAATAGTGCAAGCACCCATTTTTAATCTAGGATATACTCACACTTGAAGTTACTGTACATGCCTTTTCACTAAAGAATAACCTTGTTTGAGTAGAACATTTCCTTCAGCTTTTTGCATGTCCTTCTACCTCCAATTGCCATGGAGAGAGACTTTAGCAAGCAAGACAGGCAGTTGCTGACACAAGAGCTGCTAGAGAGCAAGAATTTGGCAGAAGGAAGCATTGCTCCATAAGACGTCAAAGGAAACTTCAATTTCTATTGAGGTGTCAGCTTCTGGATCGTACAGCATTATCAAAATTATTCTTAGCTTCACACTTGAATGTTGCATTCTAGCTTAGTCACTGAAAGTCCAGTAGTTACTCTGGACATGGAGCGCTCTCTGCCTGCTAGAAGCAAGACAAATACACAAAGCTCCAAGTTGGGCTAGTTTGTTTTGCAAGTATTTCCCCTCATGCTAATTCAGCATCAGTCTTGACTTCCCAGCCTCTAAAGGCCTACTGATCTGCCATGTTTGTCACAGAGCTCAGAGAGCCAGTTTGGCATAGCCCCTGGATCACAGCTTGTTCCTCTGKTAAGTTCAGCATAATCACTACAGCAATTGTTTCTTCTGTAGTGTAAATAATTAGTCTCACTTACACTAATACCAATTTTCAGCAGCKTCTTAGTCTAAAATCACGCTTCTCCAGTAGTTTGACTACAAGTCCTTAATCTAAAAGGATTGTGGTGCATTACCACAACAACGCACGACCAGCAGTCACTGTTCAGAACTGCAGCTAAACAGATACTCCAGGACTGATAAACCAGTTCTGCACAACTGGTCCCCAGAGTCCAAAATCCTAGGCCTAGAAAGATGCTAAGATAAAACAGATACTGTCTAGCACTGTTTCTGTAGCAGCCTCTGTGTGTATACACAAACACACTTGCTAATCCTTAGAGAAAGCCAARCAATCAGATTCATTCTGCTGTAAAGTTATGACCAGGCCAACACACTGAAGTAAGTGTTTGTCAGGACTGTTGCCAAGTTATGCAGTTAARCAGTGGAAGATGTCAAATCTAGACCTTTAAGTCACTCCTGCATTCCTCTACTCCAAATGCAARAGAGTTTGCACATTCTCAAGTGATTTGGCTCATGTCGAGCAAACTGGTAAGGCAAAACAGCAATTGCCTAGTAGTAGTTTTTAGAGAAAGACCTGTATTCCCAGAAAGCATGTTTCCTTAGCTACAGTTTACTAAACTAGAAGTCCCACCCCAAGCTCAGGAAGCTCCAACTCACCTCAGAAGCACGTCACAGTTCTAGACTAGGTAGCTGTATGACTAAATAGCATTCTAGCTGTTACTAGGATTAATTCAAGAGCTATGCCCAGTTAGAAGTTTGAAGCTGATTGAAAACTGTTTATGCACACAAGTGAACAGACTTCCACATTCAGAGTGGCAGTAGCTTACAAGTACAAATCAACRTCTTCAAAAATCATTCACCTTCAGCTTAAAACTTGCATACCATGAYGACTGCATTGTAGAGAGCTAACTCTGCCTTAAATGCAGAAAGAAAACTAAAGTGCTTTTGTTTTAAATAGACTAATTCAGAATTCTAAGTAATTTAATTGTTCTATTATCTAGATTAGATTAATTTACCCACTGAGTAGAGAAAAACCTTTCAAATAGCCAGGCTTGCCTCAACAAGTTCATTTCCAGATATCAATTGTGCCTAAATAACATTTGGGTTCTTTCAGAGAGCGAGCTGACATGGCAAGASATTGACTCAGGATGTCACTGCAGCCCATTCCACCCCCACGATTGCTGAAACTCCACAACTGCATTGTCCAGGATAGTGTGAGATGAGTTAGATTCATTTCCTCMCCTGCCGTATAACGCTAATCAACAGCGCTGCATTGCCCATGTCTCCCACTCTTAGACTGATAAAGCTGCACTGTTGCCATAGTACCTACTTTGATGTTGTCTTTTCAAGTAGGTTACGGCAGCCTTGATAAAACTCTATTTCCATTAAAATAGAGCGAAAGCAAGCATTCAGCTCACTTCTAACAGAAGTTTGTGGCCTTGACTCTCAGAAGGCAAATTCAAGTTTCTTACTATCTCYTCATAAGAGCTGTAATCTTTGTCAAGAGACTACACCCTTTGGCTACATTCACAGTCAGTCAATGGGAACTCTGGGACATTACAGGAAGTAACATTCAGGGCAGAGAAAGAAAAACTAGTTTTCTTTCTGCAAGGGCCTGTTGTCCTTTAGGATGCCAAAGGGACTGGCCTCAGCAGTCCACTATTATTCCAGACACCTTACTAGTGGTTTGTTTCCTTCCAGACTGGATAGGAGCATGAGCAGCTAGCTCTCCACTGCCTACAATTACAAAAGCCAAGAAGCCAAGCATGGCTGTATTCTCAGTTTTAATTACTAGAATTTTTTATTTTTGGTGCATATTTTAGACACTCTGCAATGAGCAAAGAGGTCTTCTATAGGACATCAAGTTACTTTTCCAAAATACTTGCACTCATTTTGATCAAAGTCCTGTTCAACTACCTCCCCTTATTTCCACTTGTTGTCCAAGACTACTGTAGCTATATTACATTCAAAAAACCCAGAGTTGACAGAACATTAAAAATCTGATCATACTTATTATCCCAAATTTTAAATAGTTTAAATAAATGTTAAGCTACAACCAGTATTCAKCATTCAAACCCTAGTAGCAGCCATGAAGATTCAGACAACAGTTAACCTTCTGAGCCCAATGCCTAGAGTCCTGAGCTGGYCTACATGAAAGTCAGTGTAGAGGTGTTGGGGTTTTTGCCAAGAAGGTTCTGTCATCACCTGATGAAGTTCACTGACATCATGAGCAGATGAACTATGGTGTGCCACACTCAGGAGGCTCAAAGTAAGATACAAACTAAGATAATAGATCTAGGGAAAAAAACAGATTTTTTATTGATTTCTTATTCTTCAAGTCATTTCCTCAGAAGCCAAGGCCGCCCCCTCAAAAAAAAAATAGTTTAAACTGCACAAAAGGGGCAAAGACTTCAACACCCAGACAGAAACAGCAGCTCCAGCTAGTTATCTCAGGGTTAGGAAACTAAAGCTTTCTTAGAAGAAAAACATACAACACACATCCCCATAAAACARTGTTTCTTTACACAATTGCATTGGCTACCACCCTATGCTCTGTTTTGACCTACTGTAAAGTCATCAGTTATTTCTCTTGAGAAATGAAGAAGGACACCCCCATTAAGTCAATATTTTTAGCCTTATCAACTGACATCTTCGATACTAATACCAGCTACAGCCAAGTGCAGCAGATAGATTGCTATGAACCACTGCAGTTGATAACTTTTGCACCCAGCAAAACTTTCACATGTTTTGTGGGCTAGAGACAGTACAGTATTTATACACTTAGTTTAAGTATGAAAGAAACCAGAAGTATGAAAGAAACCAACATGGAAATAAGTATACCYCTCGCCAGAAAGTCTCTCCATATTTACACCCACATTAGCACAGTAACATTCCTATTCTTAACTGACTAACAGCCAGCTACAGAAAAATCAATAGTCCCTGTTCAGTAATTTTAGTGTGACCTAACCTTCAGGAATCCTACAACTGAGGTGCATAAAATACAGCTTTAGGGCTCTTTCTGAGATTTAGAGAGGTTAAATAGAACTCACATGTAGCTTCAGTCTGCTGATTTCAGAGCAAAGCTGCTACAGGCTAGCTTAAAGCTATACTTTTATGATTGGCCATAAAACCAGCACAAACAGTGCTGCTTGCCAGTCCCAAATGTTTCATAAAAAAAGCTTTGAGCTGGGTTCTCAAATAATAGCCAAAAGGGAATGCATTCTTGGATGCATCTTCAGTGTGTGCAATATTTGCTTTCCTACCTTAACCAGAAAGGTTAAGGCCTCTCCACCCCCTCTCCCTGAAAAAGAGCTATAGCTGCAACAGCAATTTCAGAGACCTTTTGATCAGCACTAGTTTCACAGGGCATTCTGACTGTGTACTTGTTAAAACAATCTTCAATACTGCAATATTTTCTTTAAGTTAGAAGCTTAAAGCTACACTGTATTACTTACTTCCTCAGATGAAAAGCAGGAGAGACCTGACTGTTCTAAAGTTCAAGCTGACATTTTTTGGCAAGCCATCTAAAAATAAAGATGTATCAAAATACTCTGGCATCACATGCCTACCTGGATCACAGCCATCTGTCTTACAAAGATTAGTCATTGTTCCATTCAGTTTGGTCAGTTCAGCACTGTACTAGAGTGCACTCTTAATACACAATCAGRGCCTGAATTGTGTGAGCAGAAGTAAAAGGCAGCCAAGCCTTTAGTTAAACTAATATACTAGTAGGAAGTGCTACTCAGACTCTTATCTTATTTACACAATACAGATGTCAACACCAAGCTAGCTCAGTACTTTAGTCTAAGTTCTCATACTCAGATTATCAAAAAATGTCTACAGAAATCAGCTGCTTAGAGCAAATACATGGAACAGACCTGTGAATCCATTTTCCTTGCTTCAGAAGCTTCTTTCTAAGACACTTCAGTTATTTTTCCCCAGCTGGTATCCTGGGGAGTTCTTTGCCTTTCAGCTATTTTTTTAATKTAATACTTAAGGAACAGTAAGCCAGAAATCACCTGTTTTCCAGAATCAGTGCATTTCTATACTTTGAAGAGTAGTTTAAAAATATCTTTAACTGGCTRCAGTGTCTAAAATAGTGTACTAATGAGAAGTTAACTGCAGTTAGAGCAGTCCTGCAGCATGACATAAGATTTGCAGTAGTAGAAAAATACTGAATTAGTGCTGATTTTGCATCCCTAAACATATCCACACTGAGTCAGTGTTTAATCATTACTCTACCACAAGCTTCACAGATTATGAAACTGAGCAGTGCTGAAGTGGACTGTGTGTACCAAGAGATTGAATTCTTCTCTTGGCATGTGATGAGTCAACTTCAACACTCGCTGAATGCAAGGACAGTATATTTGGTATTGCTCAAGGACAGAACATATCAAAGACATTTACTAGATCAAGAATGCCACTTTGCAGGACCATGGTACAAAACAAGTGTTTTCTGAGCAAATTATACTTTCAGTTCACTTAGCCTCTCATTCTGAATTCATGTGGTCACAGAACTATAAGCCAATTACTTAGCAGTATGCAGAAATGCAAACATTGCATTCAAACTAGGTCCTGAAAAATAGGTTTAGATGAGAACAGGCTTTCAGATTCAACCCAAGTTTAACAGTAACTTTGATTTACTTCCCTAATCCTTTGAGGCCAGTACTATTCTTAACACTACATGCACCATACAGCCTACCTGCTCATATCCTTCCCCATTTAAAACATGCGTAGTCAAGTATGTCTGGAGATCTGTAGAGGTCTCTGCAGAAGAAGTATAGCAAATGTGACTGCTGCCTTAAGGAGCACTGGTTCCACTCAAGTGATTCTCTCACATCTGAAAGCACAGTAGCAAGTGTTGCCTTTTACATCAAGTAGTACAAGCCACTGAACTGTGGAACTCAATGAAGCTGCAGCGCATACCTCTGTGCTCAGWATACACATATACATATTGATTAGAGGCAACAGTTAATTCAGCACAACAAACAGAAACAGGAAATAAGGTTTTTTGTTTAACTCAGTTGCAAAACTCCAGAGATCCTCTGATAAGGTCCTCGGCTGACATTGGCACTGAGCCCATTTAATTAAAAAAATTGGGCTATGTGAACGTATTTTAACTAGTAGTTCTTGTACCAGATACTTTATTCTGGTGACTGTCAGTCTAAGTAGTAATGACTTTTCTTGGAAGATCTCACTGATTTTAAATGAGTAAATTTTAACGATTTATTCTAATCAGGCTGAAATGGGCAGCACAGAAGTCCGTTTTACAGAAACCTTAACAGTTAGCAGTTAGTTGCATTTCTTTAGCAGGTATTCAAATTTATTCTATTTTTTTTAAACCTCTATACACATTTTTCTGTGAGCTTCTGGACACTTTCATAACAGCAGGTGACTACTTCATCAAACTTTAGTGGGCTACAAAAAGCATCTGAAGCTTCATTTCTTAGTGTATTGTTCTCCTTTTTAGCTTGCCCTAAGTCTCCACACAAAAGACACCTTAGAATGGAATGGACTTGCCTACTGCTGCTGCTAGAAAGCAAACTGCAAGAACATGGTCCATTCAAAAGCACAGCGCTAGAACAACAAGTTCAAAAGAATGGTGTTTTCCCATTACTTACCATCACTGAACATTGACAAATTAGTTTTATTGCAACTGTTATGCAGCTGCATCTTGACATTCAGAAAGGTTCAAAGTCAATGATTTAGCAAACTCAAAACTTGCCGCAAAAGCTGGTGGATGAACAGCAGTGTGAACCTATCTTCAGCTGAAAAAAGGGGGAACAGACTAGTTGTCAAATAAGCTGCCCTGCTGAAACTTCTATGCAAGCTTTTACCTGAAGCATACTTGACAGCTTAAGCACTTGTGAAAGTACCACACATTTACCACAGCGTGCTATCATACTAGCCTAGAGAGGCACACACTATGGAAAAACCTTTCCTAAGTATGAGAATATGATGATTTCCTTACCCAGTGATACGCTGCTACCATCTACCCAAAACATTCTGGGCACCCAGTAAAGCTTTTTATATCTGACATTTACCAGAAGCTGAAGTGTACAGCAACATAAGAATTAAGGCATGACGTTGTTCCACTTGTTACCTTCCAAGCAGTAGAGTTAAAATGGAATACAAGCAGAAAGCTTTCCAATAAAAGCCTTGGGGAAGTTCTACAATTTTATACTCAAAAACAGTTTTAGCAAGATGTTATGAGACATCAGTTCAACAGTTTACTATCAAGCTCAGTCTTTCTAACAGAAGTTTAGCTTTGAGATCTAAACAAAGCAATAAAGATAATGACCCTTAAACTAAATTTAAAAACCCTGCGACAGCAGTGCAAGTCTAACTGCTTCTTTGGAAACCTGAATCTCAGTGTCTCCTGTGCAAGTGTTCCCAGTTTAACACAGTGATCTCCAGCCACATGACCAGTCTGTCCAATAACTAGTGTTAAACTCTGATAAGAGCTAAGTTATCTAGTTCTACACTGCAATGGTGGTTTTAATTTAAAACAGTCTTTTAAGTACAACACAGGCAAGTCATTCCATCTCCTCATGTTTGTTCCAATGCTGGAGGAAGCTGGCAAAATCATCTATCACTTTCAGTGACCACAACCCGTTTTCAAACTGGAGACCAGCTACTCGCTAGTCTGTTATGGTCTAAGGAGATCATCTCCAGATAAACAGTAAAAAGCGTAAATCAAATATCTGGTATAAGACCTACTTTTTAGAACTATAATATTACAATATTCCAAATTCAACTCCTCTCCTATAAGAGAGTTTGCATATTGGCAATACAGCCTGTTTTATGTTAAAAAATTGACACAAGTTTACATAGTGAACATCATTCTGTATGACTGCAGAACATAACTGCTCTGCAGCCTTCCAACACACACGAGACCCAGAACTCCCTCTTTTACAGTTCATTAGAGATATGAATATACACATACTTCATTGTTTTCTGTACAATAATGCAAAACAAGAAAGAATGATCATTTACTAAAAGAGATTGTTCTGCATACAAACATATGGATGCATGTAGGGAGCACCTTCCAGAGGACAGTGTTTAGATAAGAACACAGAGGAAGGAAAAGGGAGGAAAAATAAAGGTCAGTGTACAGTGTACATTTACATTATGGCCACTTTTAGAGCCTCATTAGAGGAATCTAGAACTTTCTACTCCATATAGGCTACTCTTGGCTTATCTGCAGTCTGCAAGTTCTCTTCTTTTTTTTTTTTTTGGCTTTGCTTTCCATTTGAGGACTTCTCACATAGAAAAAGCAGTCTCATTCCCAAGCCTATACCTAGGCTTGGTCCCTTATCATCTTTCTTGGACCCAGCCATTCCAAATGCTCAGCCTCATGGGAGAAAAAGCCATCAGTAATTAAAGGTACAAACATAAAAGGCACAAATACCTCCATCTAGGCAAAGAGTTACACTTCTTTCCGGTAAGTAGACAGCTAAAGCACTGACAAGTTGGCTACTGTTAATCTGTCCTCACACAAAGGGCAAACACTGGCTACAATTCTGTTTTAGCCTGTTCTCCCTGCCCAAAGGCCACATGCTGAAGCCAAGAACAGCTACCCAAACACCACAGTTTAGCAACATCAGAATTATAGTATCCCTCCCTAGACAGTTTGAATCTCAGCTGATTTTGCTTTTATAAGCAAAGTCACACTGAGCTGAAAATTTGCACCTCTAGTACCAGAAAAGCTTCTAATCTGTGTGGATTTTGTGTGCTATCTTAAGAATTTTAGTGGCCAATAAGGCCAACCTGAAAATYTTCTGCCAGCTGAAAACTTTCCTGCCACAAAGACACACACTCTGCAGTGTCCAGTGAAAGCACAACTCAAACTGCAGGGTGGGAGGGAAGGAGGAGTGGAAGGGGGTCAATAAGGTCTCTACTACTGCCTGTAGTAACTGACCAGTTTCAACTAGTTGCAACAGAGTAAGGCTATACCAGCAGTAAACTGAATCACAAGGTACACAGGAAGATAAGATCATAAGAGTTCATCTTTCTCAACCTGGCTTGTTACTGGCTGTGTAGACCAGAAGGGAGCATCACCTCAGGTCACTACCAGCAAGGACCACACAACACACAGTCTGTTCTTTCTGTCCACTCCTACAGACCCTACCTACTGATACCATAATCAAGACTGAGGAGCCTAGGAAATACTTTTTTCCACCTCAAGACCATCAGCTTTCTCTGAGACAAGTCAGTGAATAYAGCCCTCCTCACTAGAAAGGAATGTGATACCACCAAGACAAAGTACCTGAGAACAGACAGCTAGGAACAACCCTGTTCATTAGGTACTTCACTTATAGTTTCTGTAGTCACAAAGATGACAAACTTCCCCCCACATATACTCACCTCATCAGTTCAGTTAGCTTTGGCCTAGCTTTCACACACAGGAGACTTATTTACAAGGTCTCCACAGCTTTTGGAGGCTGCTGGAATACCAGGCATCACCTCCTTTCTCAGGACAGACCCACCCATATTATTATATGTCAAACACCTGCATTTGCCRCCTCCTGCTTAGGGAGGGACGAGCAACTGCTGACATTACAAGATTTCAGTCTCACGGTAGCTGCATGGAGCAGCGCTAAAAAAACCCGCCTGTCCTCTGGCTGCCTCAACTGAGGCCTCCTAGCCGAGCTAGGCTTGCGCTTACCCGCAGCCGAGCTATCAGCCCCACGGCCTCCTGCAGCACCTGGGGCCTTCTCACCCTAAGCACGCGGCCCACGGACGCTCAGCCACGGCCTCCTCCGCGGCGCCAGCGTGGAAGCCRGCCCCACGGAGGGGCCCCGCACCGCGGCGATACCCCCCCCCCCAGCCCGGGCTACACAGGAGGCGGCACCACCGGCGGCCCGCGGGATGCAGGGGAAGGTCACGCACCGCCGCCGCCTCACCTTGACGCGGATCTCGTAGGTGGTGAAGCGGCCGCGGCCCACGCCCACGGTCTGCGGGTTGCCCACGTCGATCTCCAGGAAGTTGCTGGGCGGCCCGTAGGCGTCGTTCAGGTTCTGCGGCTTGCTGATGAGCCGCCGCGTATCCGCGATCGTCTCGGCCATGGCACCGCGGCGCCTCCGCTGCCTCTCGCCTCTCTTCCCGCCCGCCTCCCGCCGCCGCTGCCCTTCCCCTGGGAGCGCGGGCAGGACGCGAGCGAGCCGCCGCCCGCCCTCTTATCGCCCCGCGCCCAGCTGACTGCCCAGCAACGCGCGGCCCACGCCGCCGCCCGGCAGCGGCGCATGCGCCCGCCGCCCGCGCGCAAGGCAGCCTGGGCGTTGTAGTCCGCAAGCGGCCGCACCGCTGGCTCTGCCCGGCGCCGCCCTCCCCCTCCCGAACTACACGTCCCGGCGGGCGCCGCGGCGGGAGCAGCGGGGCGGGCTCGGCGTGTTGCCTCCTCGGGGAGGGGGAGCGCTAGCTGCGGCTCGGGCCGCGGGGGGCTCCCTGGGGGCGGCCTGGGCCGACGGTTCCGGCCCTCAGGGCGTCCCCGACTGTCGTCCGCGGAGGGGTCGCGCAAGGCCCTCTGCAGCCCCCTGACACATGGACAAGCCTCTCTGCAGCCCCCCGACACATGGGCGAGGCCCTCTGCAGCCCCCTGACACACGGACAAGGCGCGCTGCAGCCCCTGACACATGGATGAGGAGTGCTGCAGCCTCGACACATGGACAAGGCGCTCTGCAGCCTGTTGACACACGGACAAGGCGTGCTGCAGCCCCCTGACACATGGACAAGGCACGCTGCAGTCCCCTGACACACGGACGAGGAGTCCTGCAGCCCCCTGACACACGGACGC
>NW_028186368.1:1185175-1190793 GCF_003343005.1 Rhea americana | reverse complement strand
CCCTGACACACGGACGAGGAGTCCTGCAGCCCCCTGACACACGGACGCGGCATGCTGCAGCCCCGACACATGGACGAGGCCCTCTGCAGCCCCCTGACACACAGACGAGGTGCGCTGCAGCCCCCTCACACTCAGATGAGGAGTGCTGCAGTCCCCGACACATGGACAAGGCGCGCTGCAGTCCCCTGACACACGGACGAGATCCTCTGCAGCTCCCTGACACTCAGCGCACGCCACAAAGGACAGCACTAGTGGCCTTCGCGCCATCCCTGAGTCACAGGAAACCACCCCAGAAAAAAGAGCTCCTTCCCAAAGAGTTTGCGCTGCAGGTACAGCTAGGCAGAAAAAGGACTTCCGAARATGCAACAGAATATATAGGGGATATCAGCAGGCCATGATGATACAGTGCTGTCTGCACAAGCAGATCTTGTTTGCATACTGGCCACTTAATCTTTTTTTTTTTTTTTAAGCAACGAAGGTTTTAGCAATATGTACATACATACCATATCATACAATATATTAACAACAATAATACATAATTCTTAGCAGGAACATTTCACCAGCAGATCTTAAAGAGTGCAGCAAAGTAGTATCTCTATTCATTACAGGTGGGGAATCCAAAATACATGAGGCTAGTAAACAAGCCAGGAGCATAATCTGGTCCCGGAGCCCCTGGTAAGTGTTCTCCCCAGTAGGCAATCTCTGCCTCATTACGGAAGGTTTTGAAGGAAATAATGAGTTTGTTTTGCAGATAGTTAAAAGCACGTGGGTGAAACGAATGAATGGTGAAAGCTGGCTGGCATCATGGACTGATTAAAGTTATCAGATGACATCTCAGTTATGAATAAGCAGTATCTTGGATTTTTATGTAGCGAAGAGAGAATTTGAAGAGTTTCTGTACTTAAAGCAAGAGAGTAAGAAATGATCTTTATGACAGCATTGTGAATAGACAGGAATAAAACTATACATAGCAAGATCAGAGTAAAAGACACTGCAGTAATCAAGACAAGAAATGGTGAGAGCCAGAATGAAAGGACTGAATAAGACATGCTATATGTGCAAGGTGTTAGGCAGAAAGAATCAACCTGATGTAAATGTAGGCTGGAGGAAGTACCTACCAAAAGTTATGAGTTTTAATTATAAATAGAAGTTAAGCTGACAGTTTTATGAAGTAGGAGTAAAGGGAAGCATCTAAACCTTACCTAAATTACATTCGTTATTAAACTGGTCTTGCAACAAGGCAGGAAAAACTCATTAATTCTAGTGAAATTACATATGCACACATCTGGATAAGCTTTTGTTTGTTGTATAACCTGTGCTACTACATCTGACTGCAAATGTGAAAATACAGTAGAGTACTGGTATTACCTTAAGTACAATATGCTGTCTGCTTTCTGGCCAAATCCAGTTTCCTTGTCCATTCCAACAACAACCAAAGAAGTGCTTAGTACTGTATATTTGGGAAAGTTTGTGAGCATATGATGAATTAGGAATAATTTGTCTTCATGGTAAATAAATACTCTTAATAGTGAGGCTTAAGTTGAATGCCTTTCCCACAGCGTATCTTCTGAGCTGCACCATTCTGTCTCTGTTTTTTCTATCCCAGATATCTGATGATAGAGGCAAGCACCAGAGACTGAATGCTTTAGTGCCATGTGTCAATAGTTTTGTAAGGAAGCTACAGTAATTTGTTAAAATCTTCATTTTTTTTCTTTTTTTCATGAACATAACTGGAGTGAGATACAAGGGAGGGGGAGATGTGCAATTTCACAGAATCATAGTAAGGTTCCAATCAGTAAGRTTGGAAGGGACCTCTGGAGATCATCTAGGCCAACCTCCCTGCTCAAGCAGGGTCACCTAGAGCAGGTTAGACAGGGTTGCATCCAGGTGGGCCTTGAATATCTCCAGAGAAGGAGACTCCACAACCTCTCTGGGCAGCCTGGTCCAGTTCTCTGTCACTCTCACAGGGAAGAAATTCCCCCTCACGGTCAGGCGGAACTTCCTGTGCTTCAATTTCTGCCCATTGCCTCTTGTCCTGTCACATGGGACAGCTGAAAAGAGTTTGTCCCTGTCCCTTTGACACCCTCCCTTCATACCTATCACCCCCCCATTTTACATAGTGTAAAAGCAGACACATCACACTAACTAGGCTAATTGGGCAAAGAAGAGGGAATGAAGGCAAGAGAAGATCACAGTCCTCTGAGCCTCCAGCCCTCAGAAAATCTGTGTTTGTTTATTCCAATTTATGGTTTGGAATTTGCAGTGATCTGGGTTTGCACTATCTATTGTTGATTCTGCTTGCTAGAGAGGTTCTCCCCTCAGGGTGGAGAAGGTAAGTTCAGGAAAGAAAGGTTTTTATCCTGTTTTTGAAATGAACCTTGGGTCAAATTTCAAATCCAGGGGGAGAGAGGTCAGCTGTGTTTATATGTACAGAGACTACATGCAAGAAATCAAGCATTTAGACTAACAACCGAGGTATTAAGCACTCATGGGTTTGTTACTATACATTATTTATTCAACTATGAAACAAACTTGTTTTGGGATAACTTCTAGTGGCGATATGTATATTATAATCTTACAACAGGTACCCACAGCAGCAGGTATTAACATATGTTTAACTCTTAAATTTGTTATAAGATTAGCTTTTGGGTAATTTTGTTTCTTTGTTTTTAAAAGATGAAAAAGTCACGTTTAACTGCAAAGGAAACCAATCTCTTCCTTACCCAGTTAGGATTCTCCAGCATTCTGACAAGTGCCTAAGTTGACACATTTTAGTCAACATAGGCATATTTTGTCAAAACTTGTGGGGAATGCTGACTCAGGATGAGGCAAAAGAAAACCCCACAAGGCTTTGAACTAATTGTGCAATGCTGTATGTGGAAAAATGACTTCCTGATCCCTGTGCTAGGCAGCCAGTGCTTTGAAGGTGTTTGAATATCTGCATTCCTCCTTATCTTCCAGATAAAAATRTTAAAAGTGTAAATATAATTTATAATAGCCACATATTACGTATTTTTCCTATTAACATTTAGCTATTCAATTCTTCTCCATTTTTACACAATATTATCCCTTTCAAAAGGGGTGATTATCAAATACACTTCTATATACCTTACTTTCTCCACTGTTTGCATTCTGTTTGCATTTACTCTCTCAAGCCTTACCTAGCTGTGCTCTAGAGCCTATTCTGGCTTACATCTTCTAGCTTGTTGATATGTAAATTCTACTATATTAAACCTCTGTATTCACTGAAGATAGATTCAAGGACTAAGGGCTAATCTGCCTAGTCTTTGTACAAGTATCTTTGTGTTAAAATGACCATCGTCTCTGCCTTTGCATTTGTGCAAAAATGCCATCCAACAGCACAGAGGCACTCACGTGTACTGTGAACCACTTGCTCTGAGAAAAGCTGAGTAGTGCCAGTGTAGCTGCAAAGTTGTGCAATAAATTTGTAATATGTTGAGCTGTCTGAAATGCAAACTATAAACAGATAGTGAAAATGATAATAAGCCCGTAAGTTTGGGAACATTTTTGTAGCTTTATTAATCTGAGGTCTTATAAACAATACAAGCTGTTAATAGCTTATTGGATTGTCTCTTAATAGATGAGGTTAAAAATCAAGCTTACCACACAGTGTTTTGACATAATTCCAGGAAATGGCTTTTAAAGGAAGCTGCACTGATGAAAAYGACCCACAAAATCCATTTTCCTAGAATTGGCTGAATGGTCAATATGGGATCAAAAGTATTTATGTATGTACATGTATATGTATATATGTGTGTGTGCATTTGTGTGTGTGCATGCATGTGTGTGTATGTGTATATATGAGGCAAAGATGTGTCCTGTGGYGGGAATATATTGCCTTTCAGGCAGATAAACTTGCCCTCCTTCTGCAGAAACCCAGAGRAGGCCTGACAGAGATCTAGAGATTCTTTGACGTGTAGATTCCCACAGGGTTCAGCAGACTAGGGGAGTGAATTTTATACCTCTAAAGGCAGAGGAGGAAGGGGAGGCCCTCTAGGGGAGTTTTATTATACACAGGATTTTATTCCTATTAAGTTCCAGCTATACTTTTGGCTGGCCGTCGAGTAATACAACTGGGTTAAACAAGTGTCAATCTAATTTCTACATAGTTAAAACCTCACTTTTYTGAAAGTGAACAAAACGACAGGTAAAGTGAATGAAGCGTACAAACATACTGCAGCATGGATCTGTATCTGTTACAGGACATTAACCATGACAAGCCACAGAAATACAGTTGAAATTCGTGTTCCTTTAGGTTAACAACAAAGCCTGTTTTAGCGAAGTGTTTACAGCCACTATGGATTCAGTAGCTTGGGTGAGCAATACAGTGTACAGGGGCATTTCAGAATTTGCCACTGTTTAAAGACTCATAGCACTGCAGAAAATTCATTCACTTAGGTAGAAAATATCATAATAGGCCCAAATGGGAAGTTTTTTCTTGCTGTCTTGGATAACAAGGTTAAACAGAGGATCTGTTAAGAAAAAAAAAAAACACTGACAATTTAAATAAATCAGATGTTTTTTATGAAGATTATGCTGTCATTTTCTCCAATTATTCTTGACATTTCACCCATTCTTATTGTGATCTGAGTTAATAATGGAAGGAAAAAAAAGGCTCTTGTTGCCTTGTTTATTCTTTGTTCTCAAGGAGAGAAGACGTTTATAAAGATAAGTTATTTGTTATTTAAATTTCTTTTACTGAAGTTGTTTGTTTCCTTGTTTGAGTTTCTAAAAATATTGCAACAATTGTAGTGCATCTTTGAGATGTCTATTCAATTCACTATGATTTGTACTGGAATTCATGGCTAAATGGGCACAGGTGTTGATAGCTGTAACATGCTAGAATGAGTCAAAACCAATAAATGCTCAATAAAAGAACGATGAAAGAAAATGCACTGAAATCAGCTCTTTTAAGATGTGATAAATTGGCACGTTGGCTTGTTACTTAATTAGGTATAAAACACTGAAGATGTGTCTAGAGAAACTATGTATTTTAAAACAGATGAACATGTTAGAACATAACTTCAATCACTGTTAATATTTTCGGAATCATAAATGTTATTTTAAAATCTGACAATATTGTTCAGGCTATAGTCTACTTTGTTTGCAAATAGCTCTATCATGCCCTCAGGTGACATTTTTAATATATTCACATTAAAAAAAAAAGTGTTGGATAATATTCTATGAAAAAGACTTGTTCCCTTTTTCATCTTGCACAGAAATTTACCTCAAGAAAAAAAAAGAGGACTTCTCATGTTGCAAAACTAAGAATAAGCATAACGGAGGGGAAAAAATGCACAGCTGTCAGGAAAAGGATTTCCTGTGCGCTTTTGCAGTGAGAAGACTTTTTTAAAAATCTTTTCTCTTGCACGACGCCTTCCGAAGCCCCGCGCTGACGGCCCAGGCCGCTTCTGACAGGGCCCAGCAGCCCGACACGCACACGCCAGGGCCGGCGGGGGCCCGGCCGCGCGTTTCCGCGGGAGGTTTTGGGGGGCTGCTTCTTTGCACTATGCCATTCCGTCAGATCTCCACTGTCGAGGTGCAGGACGAGGCGAGGCGGTCGGTCAGCGGTCCCTGGGCGGGGACGGAGCGGGCAG
>NW_028186368.1:1086516-1185040 GCF_003343005.1 Rhea americana | reverse complement strand
GGGAAGATGGCGGCGCCCGTGTCGCCCTTGGTTACTGCGCGCTGCCTGCTGCGAGCTGCGGCGCGCCGCGCCGCCCGCCCGCCGCCGCCGCCCGCCGCCCTGCGGAGAGGTCAGTGCCGCCGGCGGAGAGGGGTGCCGCCGGAGGGAGCCGCCGGTGCCGTGTTCGGCGCGGCGGGCGGGTGAGAGCCCCGCGGCGGGTAACGGCCGCGAGCGGCGGGTAACGGCCGCCCCCTCCCCCGCCGGCTGGGCCCTCCGGGGTGCTGGCGGCCAGCTGGAGAACCTGCGGGGGATTAATAAGTAGTTCGGTGGTGCCCAGAAGTGACGGTGCTTTGTCTTCCGACGAGCGCGGGTTCATTTGGCTGCCTCCTTAATTAAGTTGCGCTGTGCTTGCGACGTGAAGCCGTCTGCTGCTAACCACCCGAGAGTGCTCGGAGGCGAGCAGCTGGAGGCAGAGGGCACCTCTTCCTGCCCCCCAAATAGTGCAAACGGGAGAGGAAAAAAGTGACAGGGGGATGAGTTCCCTGGTGTCCGGTGAAGTGCAGACTTGGACTGGAGCTTTTACAGTGTTGAGAGTGATTTCAGTGACTGATTTTCCTGCAAAAGGATCCTCTGAGGTGTGGTAGCGGCTGAGCTTTATCTGGTAGCCTAAATGACTTGCTTAAAAAGTCAGTATAATGTACGTTCTCATAGGAGATTAGGCTTTGTTAACTCCAGGCTTGCCTCGGAAGATGATGGCTTTTGTTTGTATGTAGAAACCATTTGTCCTCTGCCAGAGTCTTATAAAAATKGAAGAATTCCATTAAAATTGATAGGGGTGCATAAAGGTCACTGAAGTTAGTCAGTGGGTCTGAAAGTTATATTTACTGTTAAGTGTTCACATACATACATTTTATTGTGATTGTGTAATGCTTACATTCTCAGGAAATCAGACTGAAAATAGATCTGCTGATTAAATAAGCTGTTCAGTCAGAGCTATAATTATGTTCTTTTTTTCTTGATTTTATTTGATGTTGGCCTAACATGTTCAGTATATCTGGATTTAACTGCAGATATATCATTTTATGAAAGTCAGGGCAAATCCAGCAGCATTAGCCACTTTTTATAACTGTTAGCTTTCTTCCTCTGAAGACCTGGGCATATGCTTAACTTTAATGCATGTACTTAACTTATCCAAGTCCTTATACCCCATGAGTCAGATGGCATGTTTGAGACTGATTCTGCAAAGCTTGTCTTATCTGACCTTCACTCCCATTCTTCTGTAGGAAAATAACCTTTGGAGCTGCATTGTCCTTCCCCATCACTGTAGTACCATCTARGAAGGAAAGATTCAGCAGCAGTTTTGTTATCAACTTAATTATGAGTTTAGTGAGGTCTCTGGTACCATCATCTGCTTGTTAATCAAAGTGCCCTGTAACTTCAAAGTCCCCTTCTTCTATCATGGCAGCTGTGTTTCRCAGGCAATTTTAGCAGTTTTGCATTAGGGGTTTGCAGCAGTTTGACCCAAATTCGGATTCTGAACTTCTGCTTGCCTTGTTGAAGGCAAGGACAGTTTATAGAAGTTGTTTTCCATTATGGTTTTTTTCCACACTAATTTCAGTGCTTGTGCAAAGCTTGTGAGACAGAATCTTATCTGCAGAGCAGTAATAAAACAGATGTGTTTTCTATGTTGGCACTGTGCCTCAACACTGGTTGAGTAAAAACTCTTCCAGCTTTTCTGTTGTGGCTGTCAGCAGAGGTGGTACTTGGGTGATTTTGACGCGTTAACTTTGGTGTAGTTGTAATCTCAGTGAAAAGAGTTTGGTTTGGATGTAATGCTAAAACAATTATTAGTTGGATTTTTTTTTTAATGTTAAGACAAGTAGTGATTAAGCATTAGGATGATGTAGCATAGGAAATGTTTAATTCTCCATCTCTTATGTCTTCAGAATGTTTTCACCAAAATATGCTGTAATCAAACACAATTCTTGGCTGTAGCTCAGGAAAATTAGACAAATTCAACTGTTCCTAATACTTAGAAAGGTCAATGTTCTCTTTCAGCCTTCATCTCCATTAATGAAAACTACTGATCATTCTGAGGATGGAGTGGTTTTAAAATTAAATATTTTTTTTCATTATCAGTTTCTTGAACTGCTTATTTCAACTTGTTTCCTGCTTGTTTCCCAAATTAATAACAAATATTTTCATGTGTAGTATAGGTCACTCACCCTCTAGTGAGGTCAGTAATGTAATCTGAACCATGACTCACCTTTTGCAATAAAAGGAGTTAAATTTTTCTTGTCTAACCTTTACTTCTTCAACTGGATGCTACATATCTGTCATGGTTTTCCTTTTATCCTTACRTTTCAGGCTACAGTTCTAATCATGTGTTTAAAAGATATTTAGTTTATTGCAGTAAAGAATTCTGCAGACCAAATTTTAGTTTTACTGGGTGGAAGTATGACGCTTCCTTTCATCCAGTAGTGAATAATCATTTCAGCATATGAAATCCTTTGCATAACTTTGAATTTATTAATCTGTGGGCTTTCAAGGTGTCAGTTTCTGCAGTAAGAGAAAGACAGAATGCGTTAGGGAAGCCCAGGCTCCTTTTTTCTTTCTCTAGGCCCTCAAATATGACGGGGATGAGGGCTTGCTGGGATTCGTCAAGTGAGTTCTTTTTTGTCAGATTTTAGATGTTACAGTTCAAAACCTTACATAATTAAATCTAACTACTAAGAAGAAAAGGTCACCAGTGTGAGTGGTGTGCGTCTCAGATCTTTGCTCCTGGCTGCTGTCAAGATCAGTTGCTGATATGCCACAATCTAGCTTCTATATCAGATTGTCTTCTCACAGAAATAACTCTAGGGGCTGCTTCAGCTGTGACTATTGCTTTCATAAGCAGTGTCATTGAAACTTGCATGCCTTTTTCCTGTGTCATCTCAGATGTAAGTTCTAAGTGGCAGTAGGAAAACTTGACAGTAGGCTGGTTACTTTTTCAGTTTGCTGTCCTTTCCAGACYAAAAGGTCACTGAATTTATGAACACTTTTAACGTTTTTATTTAGGTACTTATCCTTTCAGTCATAAATTAAAGCTAGTTTACTGAAGAAGTATAAAGTTCCTCGCTTTAAGGGAAAATTTTATAGTTTCAGATTGGTATTTTCATTAAGGCATCAGACTGATTAAACTATCGAGTTGTATGCAAATGAGGAAACTACTGTTAGAATAGCAATCCATCTAAAATTACAGAAAGTAAAAGTAGTCTTGTATTGCTYTGTGATGTATTAATTTCTAAAGGTTTCTTCTTTTTAGCAATCTAGGAATAGATTACTGAATCTTTCACACTACTGTACTCAGTAATCTGTCCCACAAAATGCAGGTTAGAATGGATGACCCACATTTTTTTTCTATCTTTTTTTAGGATAGTTTATTCACTTGAATAGCTCTTTTTTGACTGACTTCCGTCTAACACCCCTACATGAGCTGCTTTTTCTTTTTTTCCCTCTTAAGGACGTATGTCCCTGTTTTGCAGCTACAAGTCTGAAATTATCGTTCAGCAGTTACTGTTCATCCTCTGGTGAAGATGCAACCTTCATATTTAAATCCCAACACTGAGTACTATTTTGGGGAAACAGTGAGTACAGTGAGTAATTTGACCCATGACACCCTCTGTCATCACTTGAACATACTCTCCATCTCTATCATCTGTTAATGATGAAGTATTTTTTCCTACTCCCAGCATAGTAAGCTGTAAGTACATGTAATCTAAGATAAAAAACATGCTTCTGAGCAGTCCTACCAGGTGTGCTTTGTCTGTGGCCAAGCAGGTCATGAGCTGCAAACCCTTTTTTGTCCCTAAAGAAGCTTTCCTCCTCTACCCCCTAAACTTGGGGTAGGCAGTAGGATCTTGAGGCCTTGTACATATCACGGCATACCGGGGCACTGGTTTCCCTCAAACTGGAGCTCTCAGAATGAGACAAGCTCTGTATGTTGCGAAGGCATGGATGGTTTTAAGGTACAGATCGCAGGACTCAGGTTCACTTTATATAGGAATGGAATGGTTGAAAAATAAGCTCAAGAAACTTTGAAAGATCATCTATTTCTCTCTTCCATTCAGAGGCATGTTGGATATCACTAACCTGCTCCTGATGGATGTTTGTGAAACTTATTCTTAAAATCCACTTTCCAGCAGTGAAGGTTTCTTCCAGAATAATAATTATTTAATTTTTAAATAGATTTACAGTTTATTTCATTTTTCCTTTTCTCAATGCCCTTTTATGTATCTGGAGATAGCTATTGTGCTTTTCTTTAGTATTCACTTCTCTGAATGTTTTGCTCAATTTTTGCAGTCACAGACTTTGTGATCTTTCTAGCTTGGGATGAGCTATTCTAATTCATAGCAGTAACTCAATTCCCTCAGGGCAGAATTTGATATAATTATTGCCTGCAATAATTATTTAGAGAAACTAAAGTTTTACTAGCAATAAATGAACATAATTTCATTTTATTGTTCAATATTATTATTCTTATCTGAACTCATTTTGTACTTTTTTTTAAATAAAAATTTTAAATTCTTGCCTTTTAGAGCTGTCTTACAGCTTTTCGGTGGGTTGTGACCCATGGTTTAACAAATACTACTTTAAATTGTCTTCTGATCTCTCCCATCTATTCTATACAGTGAGAAAACTGAACAGTGTGCTCCAGAGGAGACCTTACTCCCCTTGCTTATTGAGTATAACAACAGAGTTACTCCAGATTTGTTGATATTGCCCCAATCTTAATGTGTTTGGCTCTCCCCCCTCCCCCAGTAGCATTATGATGATGTCTTACTGTCAGTTTGTGCCCCATTATAGCTCCTTGATCCTTTTCTGCAGAGATGCTCTTTAATTGGTTATTCCTCAGCTCTTAAGTTCAGTTATGTATCCCCTCTAAGCATGGTACTTTGTTTGTCCTTGTTGAATTGCATCCTGTTTGTATTAAAGTGTTCATCTAATATGTCAGCATTGCCTCGCCTTCCTGAGCGCTTGCAACCCCCTCCTGACTTGGTGATACTTGTATGCCCAGTTCTTGTACTTTGTTCTGACCTATACAAGTCATGAATTGAAATTCAGAATGGCACCAAGTTGAGATTCTGAGCCCTTTCTGAAACTCTGATCAGTGCATCTGTCCAGTTTAATGGTAATAATTCATTAAGTGTAGTCTTTCTAGCTGGCTGTACACCCAGTCAAAAACTGTTTCCTTTAGACCTTGTTTTCCTACTTTACGTATGAGAATGCTGTGTGACACAGTGACAAAAACATTGCTGCAGTTAAGATGCTTCTGCTCTACCCGTCAAGTGTGTTTCCTTGATCTTACACTATTTCTGAGGAATTAGTCTTGCTTCTTAATTATCATGTTGTTATCTTGTTAAGTGCTTTCTTAAAAAAAAAATCTACTTGTACTTATTCCAGTGTTTCTGTAAGGTTTGAAGTTCTGCTGACCTATGAAGTTTTGCATTTCGCTTTCTCTCCTTTTTAAACATTAAAACTGTTTCATTTTTTTTCCTAGTGCTTTGGAACCTCACCTTGTCTTCTGTGGCCTGAAAGCAAGCTGTTAGAGGCCATTACATTACATAGGAGACTTGGCTAATGCATATAAGGCTGAATGTCATTAGAACTATGTTCAAATGAAGAAACTTTGTAGTCTCCAATATGTATTTTTCCTACTCAAATTCTTAATTCTTTTATCATTGGTACAAATTGTGTTAGTCATATGATTGTGTATAATCTTTTAAATGGTGAGATAAGCAAGGATGATGTTTAGTATCTTTTCATTATATTCTGTTGTTAAATTTCTGATCTTGTTGCTTTAGCAAACCTTGTAATCCTTCATGCTCTTTGCAAGGTGTATCTCATTTCGTGCGTGGCAATTCTGATTTTTTTTTCTCTTGCTTGTGTTATTATTTTTTATATATATATATAGTTCACTTCAGTAGTTTGAACTGGTTTCCAACAGGAGAATTGCTGCTTAGGCATGGTCTCCACTGTTCTAGGTAGAAGGTAGAGCAGCAGAAYTGACCGTGACATTGCAGGGTTTCGCAGCTATTGTTTTGCTTGCTGTGGTTTTTGGCTCCTTAAACTTTCTTACAAAACTCTCCTGTTTTGGCCTTCTGTTCACTAGCTTTTAAATCCTCTTTGCCTAAATCAGTCTTCCTCTCTCAGAAGGATTAATCTATTCAGAAAAATGCACTTTACTGGAATTTGTAAATGGTTTTGCTCAAATTTGCAACAAATACAAGAAAACCTTCCCTTGGAACAGGACTTCCAAATCTTTAACAAACTGTCTGGCTGGGCTTGTGTGTGTGTTTGTTCATGAACAAATGTTGAAATATGCTAATAAAGGTGCCTTATAAGAAGAAGTTTATTTAATGAAAAAACAGGAGTAACATACTATAATGGTTGTATAGGTAAGTAATGTATATCTGTCTTGGCGTAAATTGTTAAAATGTTTATGAATGTAAGAGGATGCTTTTCAAAGCTTCTTCATTAATACTCTGCTTCTCATTTTACAGCATGCACGGGTCAGGGAGATGAGAAGACAGCCCGTGGTACTCTTACAGATGCTAACTCTAGAGCCTTGTTGGTTTGCAGTGGACCTTTAGAACATTACAACTTTTTGATTGAACAGGAAGAGCTGAAGAATGATGAGCAACAAAGAAGAGTTGTGCAGCACCTACAGAAGTTGCATGAGAGCCTTAAAGGCTATGGAATAAGTTCGAAAAACCTTCTTTCAAAGGTGAGGTTTGTGATGATGCAAATTTATTTTTAAATTTATCCTTTCTTATAAGAACGTACTTAAAAATCTGTCAGTTTCTGTTACTAACTTGGGCCTTAGTTCTGTTTGTGGACAAGTCATTGTTCTCATTTGGAGTTCTGTTCTTTGGTTTGTAAAATGCCATGGCACTCTTGCAGCAACCAGCTTAAAGAATGGCTCTGATTACGTCTGCTTTTTGCCATTTTAAAATGCCTTTTTATCATTTGGATATAGGAGATGAGGGCCTAGACTAGATTTTTAACTCTCAAGAGTTTGTATAATTTTTGTGTGGTTGGGTTACACGTGCTGAACGTAAGTGTTTTATGTTCTAGCAGACCTTTCCATGAATATAAATGAAAATAGTATGCAGAGTTTAAATAATCTAAGCTAAATAATTTAAGCTTTACGAAACATTATAATATAGATCAGACATGACTTGTTTAAAAATGTCCATTCTTTCCAGTGTTCAAAGTCCCAGCAGAGGTGAGGAAAAAAGACTGTGGTGTCTTTTTGCTTACTTTTGGACAYCAAAGCCCCTTTTCACAGTATTAAAACTTTAGGCAAACCCCTGTTGCACAGTGCCTTAGTGCAACTCAGTAACATTTCCCTGAAGCTATTAAAGCAGTGTTTCCCAGAGCCACTGTGGCAGTATTTTTCGTTTATTGTTCTCGTGCTGTTATTCTCAGATTGTTGCACTTATGGCCTTGCACCTGCAAACCCTGATAGTGTTGTTATGGCAGGTTCTCATGGGAAGCTACTGGAATTGGCATGAGAATTGCCCCTCTTTTCCTTGATTTCCTTGCCTTATGTTTTGTAGGTTTTAGTTTGTAGCAGAGAAAGCCAAAGATAGAGCTCGCCAAAGTGGGTGCTAGTTATTTAGATACTCAGTAAATGTTAGCCAATAGTATGTGTGTGCAGAAGCTTAAGGACCAACAAATGTGCAGCATTTGCACCTGGTTAGCCTAATCAGCACAAATAGTGTCCTAAGTGGGAACACCCAGTACCAAGTCTGAGCAGGTTCTGATGAAAAGTATTTAGTGCTAAGAAGAGTATGGCAAAAATAATCCTCATCATCATCCTCTTGACCATCACTCTGCCGTGATGGAGAGACAACACCTTGCCCCAAGGAGGATATTTAGTTGGGACCTGTCACTGATCTTCCCAGCCACCCACTGGGAATTTTCCTTTTCTCTCTTTCTCTTGCCTCACTTATTTTTTTATTTTTCCTTCAAAGTAACTTTCACCATTGCAGTCAATGTATGCCATCAACTGCAGACTCTGCTAATGAAACTCTGTGCGTGTCAACGTCTCTCAACACTTTGTGCAGCACACCTCATCTCATGGGCATAAGTCTAAATATCTAACTGATTGGATTTGTTACTTGACCATATATTCTGCATTATAACTCCAAATTTTCCTATTACATGGCACAGCTACTACATTATTGTCCGCATGGCACATCCAAGTGCTATTGCATGAGATCAGAGGTGCCAAATCCTGTAGGCCTCAAGTGCATCTAAAAGATATGGTGTCCTCTGTCCTTTAGGCTCCAAGTGACATGTTACTACCCCAAAACTCTTGTGATGTATATTAGCTTTAAGGGATAGAAAAAGTAAAGTTTGCTATGAGAGTGAGTATTACACTTGTAAATGGCCACTCATATGCTTGCTTCAAACAGGGAAGGGTGGCAGGGTGTGGAGCATTGAGACCTGTTTGCGTATCAGACTGCCTCTTACATTCCTTGAATGCTTTAGACTAAGATTTGTAGCTGGAGATCCTGTATTTGCTAGTCATAGCCCTCACTGGAAATACCATGAATCTTTTCCTGCTCCTTGATGAAAGGAAGTAGAGACGAGACCTAGGAAGAAGATATGAGGAGAGAAGAAACCTGAATGGGAAATATTTTTCTGGGAGCAGAAGGCAGATACTCTGTAAGGAAAAAAAAAAAAACACAAGAGTGGTGAAGTACAGGAAGCAAAGTGCTAAGGCAAGATTCTGAAGGGCAATGAGTATGTCTTTGAAAGTTCTATTTTGGAAGAAATTAGCCCAGGTTTGAGCAGAGGGTTAGACCACACGATTTCCTGATGTCCTTTCCAGCCTAAATCATTCCCTGTTTCTAACTCTGGAACAGGAATTAGAGCCAGGCAATTGTTTGGAGAGTATTTTTGCCTTTTACCGCTGGTGGACAGCCCATCACATTACTTACCTTTTTACATTTTGGATTTCCATGGTTAAAAACTATTAAAAGCATAGAAGCAGTGTAAAAATGATAGACGCAGTCTGAGAAACGTATATTGGTATTTCGAAGCATTTATTTCATTCATATTGTATGTGAATGTTTGCTTGAGTATCCATATTGTCCTGATGACTTTGTAGGCTAATTCTTGAGTCTATACCAGACTTCTGACTAGATTTGGGCGAGCAGCAAATAAAGTTTAAAGAGGAAGAGATTCCCCCTCCTCCCCCCCCCCAAAAAAAAAAAAAAAAAGGTATTGCTTACCTATGTTATCTTAACCAATATGGTGAAATGCCTCAAAGATATTGATTTCCCCTGAGTGTAAGGAGGTCAGGCTGAATTCATAAACCTCCCTTATTGTCCTTGATTAAGCAAACTACTTTCATAAGCATAATCTGACATGCCAGAAACTTGAATCTGGCGGATGTTTCATGTGGGATTTTTTTTTCTTCTCTCTCAGGTTTCTTTCCAGTTTGCATGTTGGGCTTGTAGTCTTTTAAACTGCTTATCTCAAAATTATCCACATAAACTATACATGAATTGTAAAGGAGGAAAGCACTCAAAAGGAAGCCAGTTATTTGACTTGCTCTTATGTTATCTTCTGGGCATACTGCCAAACTTTGATTTGCTTTCATTCTTTAGAAAAATATTGTGAACAAGGGTTTGGTCTTGCTGTGTAAGCCAAGGATTAGTTGGTTAGCATTCTCATGTCTACTGATAAACTATTTTGGGTATTTGAACTTTCTGTTCTACAAACTCCCAATCGGAGAACAACTTTTAGGACTGACTTGGATTGACCGGAGTTCCCTGAGTTATCATTGTTACAGCAGGTGTCTTGTAAGGCGTTTGCAGAGCAGTAGCTGTTAGGTGGGTTTGTTATTTACTGTTCCTTTAGTTGGGAAGCATGAATAGGGAAGAAAATCTCTATTGCACAGAACGAAAGTAATACTGATCTTATTTAGGAGATTATGATAGTATTTTGTTCCTGTATAACAATGCTAACTGCAGTAAAGCCATCCTGACTGACATTTTCAAACATCAAAAAATCAAATGCCATTGTTTCGAGGGATTAACCTGGTGGTTGCTAGTTCCTTTAAAATACCCCCTCTTTCATTTAATGTATTCCTTCAGTTCCATACTTTAAGTTTGAATTAGCTTTAAAATATTGTCACATGGCTCTGATACCTGGAAAGTAATGCTGTCTTCACTTCATGAAAAGTGGCTGTAGAACTACTTGCTCTTGGGATAAGAGTTGTTGCAGTTTGAGCAACAACTTGTAGCTCTTGGTATTTGTATAAAAATCTTAAGAAGATTAATGACCAGATTGAGCACTATGATGCACCCGAGAGCCCCAGAAAAGGAGGAGAACAGTGAGTTTTGTGTAATTCTAATAAAGCCTCCTAGCTTGTGTAATTAAATCGAATCGTGATCCATCATGAAGAAGAGCAAATAATAGCATTTCTGTTTCTCTTTTGCTATCGTTAGGGAAGTTATTCATCAACTCGAACAGAGCTCCTTTTGAAACATAGTGAAATCTTAAGCCAAATAAACTGGGGTTTAAATGTTAGTGAAGGCTGGGTTTTGCTACGGCAAAATTGTACTCAACACTCTTAATGAAGGTTTTCCCCAGAATAAGAGTCACAACTTTAAAGTGCAGTTGGTAAAATCATAGGCGTCCAGCACTGTATCAGTTGTAGATAGTGATGTAATGGCATGTTCCTCTGCCTGCATCCAGTGAATTTTTTATTGTGTGTTTGTCTATTGTGAATTTTTAGCCGAGGGTCTGTGATACTGTTGTAGACTTGGTTCAGTTTTGAAGAGCAGAATGAAAGCTTTTCCTATCAAAAAGTGATAAGCACTGTTTGCTGAAGTGAGTGTACATTTAACAGAATTTAGGCTTATGAGTGAAAATAGTTCACGTAACTAGTATAAGGTATCTCCAAGAAGTACTAGCAAATAGGTGCAGCTGTATCTTGTACTGGTGTTTAGCTTGTTGGTCCTCTCCTCCCATGAAGACTTGGTAATTTGTAATTTTCAAATGTATTAGGACATCAAGATAAACATTCTGCTGTAGATATTCCATTGTTTTATGATAAAAGTGTTGACATTGTATTTGATAATAAAATAATACATAATTGTCTGTAGATCAATGTTTTGCTTTTTCAGGAGGTTTCTGGAAACTTGACTAACTTACTTATATTGTGAGATCTCCTGTGTTCGAAAGAATCTAGTGACTTTTTTTTTTTAGAAGTTTTAAAAAAAAGTGTCATGCAGCATTTCAAGCATATGCTTTTTCTGGTTCTCTCATTGAAGAGAAGGTACTTGAGAAGTGGCAGTGAAAAAAAGCAGGGGAGAGAGAGAGAGAGTGTGCGTGCACGCAGGGAAACTAGTTTTCAGCTGCTGCTTTAGTCTGATACTTATAATTTTATTGTCTGTGATAGAAATGCAGGAGCGTCTCCTAAAATTATAGTTACTCCAGAATTAGAAACTTCTTTCAGTTATGAGCCATTGAAAAACTGTTTTGCTTTGTTTTTAACTTTTTTATTTTTGTCACTTTTTATCTGAACAGTTTTATTCAATAAAAATAAGGGAACAGTTATTAATATCATATGCAATGGAAGTATTTCAGCATTTATTTGAGAAACTTGCATTAGTTCACAGTCAAAACTTTTCTAAAGTAAGTAGTTTTGGGGAAAAAAATCCTTTATGATAATAAATATATATATATTATGATGCAGGTTTTTTGTGGGGAGGGGGGATTAGCTTGGAATGAATTTGCTGGGGGGGAGAACAATTAGTGTTATTGCAAATCAGGAATTCTGTTTTCCAAAATTATTGCTCAAATTTGAACAATGTCTTTGATTTTCAACTTGTGAAAGGATGGCCTTGTATGTTGAGATATTTTGAGATCCTCTGAATTGAAGTTCAAGGTCATGAGAGTTTGCATAGATGTTTCAGGTCTCCAGCTTTTCAGAATAATAGCAATTGGGACATCTTAAGAGTTGTTGAGTTGCTGTACTAATGACTTAAAATAAGCTCAATTATAAGTGAGGTCATGTTTTGAAGGAGTATGAACAATGCTAAATACTATTCAAGACCTTGAAAATGTCTTCAGCTAAACAGTAACCAAAAAGAGGTCTGGAAGAGTGAGAGAAAGAGCAGATTTGTTAGGTTTTTTTAACCTACTATCTAGAGACTTATCTTCTGTATTTTGCATATTTTAATTAACAAACTTAATATTGAAACATATTTTCTCCTGGAAGTTTCTCAAATCAGTGTGTGAATTTCCCAGGAAGCAAATTGCTTGCTGTAAGCATCCAAGGCAGTAAGTGTGGAGGGAGGTGGGAAGATGTTGTGCATCATTAAAAATACTGAAGAAAGAATAAGTTGTTGTCAGAGTGAAGGAGATCTTTTGACCAATATAATGTCTTAGAGGAGGGAGGATAGTGATTAAAGTGAAGTGTCTGACATAATAGAGTCAAAGCAAGGCTTGCATATTCTGAAACAGAAATGTGTGAAACATTTTGACAGTAGAACAGAATTCGGTAAATCAGGGGACACTGATGAGTGTTTTCTTTCTTGTGGAACTGTAAATATTTTCATACATGAAAAGCTTCTGAAAAATCTGTAAGGCAACAGATCTATAAAAGGAAAAGAAGCTCTTGCTGTAAGCAGATATTAATGATTATGAAACTCAATCAAGCACATAAGCTGTGCTTACTGGTTATTGCAGAGAATATTACAGGACTTAAGAAACTTTGAGAACTGAAGGGATTTGACACATCTTTGGTGATGCTCTCACTTGGAAGGATTTGAGCATTCAAAACATATATTTAACGATTTCTAAATTATTCTCTTCAGACTCAAATTTTATTGCATCCCTTAATATCTTTGATTTCATACATTTTAAACATAATCTGTCTTGTCCTTAAATCTTGTCATTGTAGCAAAAGCAAAATTGTTGTCGAGCAATTGAACACTGAGGTCCCAAGTACATCTTTGGATAGTACAGAAGTACCAAGACCAGACATCCACTTTCACTCCCACTGATTTTTCCCAGAAAGTAGAACAGATTGGCCTGACTGCTTGCTCTGGTCTAAAGTGAGCCAACAGCACTGACTGAATGTTRTCAGAAATCTGAGTCAAAGTCACCATTTTCCTCATGCAGCTTTCAAGGTTCAGAAGATGATCATTACCAAAAAAAAAAAAAAAAGTTTTTGTCCACTTTATGATCATGCAGAATAGCCAGAAACTGTGATCCAGTTGTAAACTTCATTTGCTTCTTGTGTATTCTGTTATTTATTTCCTATCTCCTCTAATTTTAGCCATATAGAAGTTAAATCCCATTCAGCTTAAAATGGGATGAGTCTTCACCTGTAGGTGTGGAATGTGTGGACTTTCTGCTTTGGCTGCAGAAGGAGCCTAGTTAATTGAGTTAGACAAAATACCAAACTTTCAGATAAATAGTGTTGGGGAATATGAATTTTGCCCAAATTTTATTCCATCTCTTCCRTCTTTTATTCATCACAAGATTTTTGGGAGGACTGATGTATGATTTTGTATGTCTCGATTTCAATACTAAAAATCTACAAATCAGGTTTACTTTTATTTTATGAAAGATATAAAATCAAAAATGCTTCTATGAATTCTTTATTTTCTACAGTATCTAATATGATTGAGGAAGCAGATACACTTCTGCCAGAAGTGATACTGTTCCCACTTTTAAGGTATAAAAGGCAATATAATTTTGCTTGGATGTAAAATATTTCCTGTAATTTTCTTTAACAGCAGAAAAATCCTTACCCTCATCGAGCAATTAAATTTGCTTTTACAGAAGATCAGTTAGAGAAAATCTGTTCAGATTATTTTTCCCAGTATCCTTTTTTTTTTTTTTAAAGCAACTAGATATCATTTTGCAATTGCTGTCTTCACAGAAACCCAATTCATTTTTTTTTTCAATCAGCCAAAGTTGATTTACTTTTATGGAGCCCAAACCATTATATTTGTTTCCTTTAACCAAAAAAAACCTGTCGTCTTTAACATGTTTTCTAGAAATGGTAAGTATTGGAGTGAGAATAAAATTTGCCTGAAAGAATGAACTTGTTAAAATTGGAACATCTGTATAAAAATGTAGGCAGGCTTACTGCATGTTCTGATTATATAATGTTTATGAAGACAGATAAAGCAATACTTTAAACACTGATTTGTTTTTCTGTGTCATTTGTTGTGAAACTGCTTATTTCACTATTTGTTGCGATTTCATCATTTTAATATCTTTTTATGTAATAAATTTGTGTAGTAGGCTTTCCCCTTCGAAGAATGACTATATGCTTTTTAATCTCTAGTTACAGATAGCTAAGAATTTCTTTATTTTTATCTGATACAGATTTTTTCCATTTCTTCTTTCTTAGCTGTGTAACCTTAACATTTAGTAATTGTAACGAGTGCAAGCTCTTAAAAAGGCACACAAAAATGTTCATCAATTAAATTGGCTTGCTGTGCTTTTAAAGCACTAGCAAATAGTTGCAGCCATCTCTGTCAATGGAGCTGTTTCAGAACATCTGAAGCCCTGTTCGGCCACCAATTGATATATACATTTTTGAGTATCCTATTAATGTATCTCTAAATTAAATCTATGAGTGGTCTTATATGAGAGCTATGATTGCATATTTCTCTATAAACTGCTACTGTAAAGGCACGTAGACCTGAGACATTCGTCTTTCTACTTTTGGTCATATATTTTCTTTCATATTGTAGTTATTGTTTTGCTACTAACTTCCCCATTTCTTTAAATATAGTGCTGTATTTTGAAAAGTGGTCTAGATTCAAGTTGTTTAGCAATTACCCAGCTCCAAATGAGACCAGAGGGTTGTAATTTTAATTTTCCTGGTTTTGCTCTGCTCACAGCAGCACTTTAACTGAATACTCTTGTGCAGCGTTTTTGTAGATATTGGTTCAGCTGCATGAATTGATAAGAATTTTGTTAAGATTTCTAGCTTTTAAAGAAATGTTTCTTTTTAGAATTTTACATGGAAGTGGCTGTGCAGTAAAGGGGGAGTGGGATTCAGGTTGATAACTTGATGTTAGTGCAAATGTTTCCATAAACGTATCTGTTTATTGAGTAAAATAGAGAAAATAAACCGTCAGGTATTACAATGTTTGTACTGAGTAAGATTGAGATTAAAAATTCTGAAGCTGTATTTGTTCAAGATAAATGTAGCTTCCTGGAAAAAATTGTGATTAATAAAACACATATCTGAAATTAACCCTTTTTGTATATAAAAATGTCATTTTAACTGTGACTGCATTGATTTTGATCATGTTTAAACCATAGACAATTCTGCATTTAAAATTCAAAGTGGAGAAGAAAGACTCGGAATACGACCAGATTTGCCAAATTTATTACCTGAATTCTTATGGCTAATATCGTAAGCCATATATCTCGTGTCTTAAGCTGCTTTAATAGGTATATAAAGCATATATTTGCAAGTAATGTGATACTGCTTAGTTTTACATCTTTTTTTTTTCCTAGGGCTGTTTGCTCAAATGACTTAGCGAGGAAGAGGGTTTGTTCTTGTGATGATGGATTGGGAAACATTTAGTAATTTTGTATGTRTCCTGGTGAAAAAGCATGGAGACTAAGACTGGAGGTGGTCGTGTTTTCACACTGACCTAAACCAAACTGCATATGCCTTTGGCCTCTTTATAATTTTCACACAAATATAGCGTTATTTTGCTTACTAGTCCTGAGCTACTAACACATTCAAGGTTATATTTTGCTAGCTAGTCCTCTCTAGATAGGTAAACGTAGCTACTTTCATTCTTTACCGCAGCTATGTGCTTGCTTTTATTATACTTGGTATTCGTATTTATTCTTGTTCTCTTGATTTGCAGCTCTTTGCAAAACGGAAGCCTCCAAAAGGTCTTTATGTCTATGGAGATGTTGGTAAGTGTCAACTGTGTAAATTCCAGTGGAATTTTAGGTAAATGTGTGCTTGTTCAAATTAAGCCATCTAAAAGCTTTGTGTTTATATAGTATTACTGCATAGTTTAGTGAATTTTCCAGAGTATTTTTCTTCCAGAATATGACATGTTATTTAATGCAGTTGCAGTTAGAAGTCTGGAAACTGTTGGACTGGACTATATTAGTATATGTATATTTTTTTCCAACATGTTACCAACTCACCAATATTTAAGAATACGATTTAAAGATTTGGGAAGTAACAGGGTGGGAGAGAATTTATATATTCTAATTGCAACAATGCAGAATCCAAACATCCTCACTTTTGAAAAGGAAACACTAAGGTGATTTTCTAGAAGGAGAGGGAGCCATTTGTGCAGCCTTTAGGCCCACTCTGTATAGATCAAAATTTTGAAACAATAAAATAAAAATGTGATTGTTATGGGTTTTCAGACATAAAATATAATGTTTCTTCCCAAACAGTCTGGTCTTGTACTTATTCTGTGGGAGAATATAGTTTCATTAGTTCAAAGCTAATGAACAATCATATTGTAATCAATACATACTGTTTTTAAATTAACTACATGTTGGGTGTGTGTTTTTGTTTTTTTGTATTTGAAGGCACAGGAAAGACAATGGTGATGGACATATTCTATTCTCACTTAGAAGTAGAAAGGAAAAAGAGAGTCCATTTTCATGGCTTCATGCTAGATGTACACCAGAGTAAGTGCAGACACTGATATTTGCAAGAATTATATGAAATATAGTATCTATGAAGAAAGCCTGTTTCATTCTTTTATGCATTTTACTCCCTGTAACTTTAAAGTATTTAAAAAAAAAAAAAAAAAAAAAAAAAAAAAAAAAAAAAGAGAGAGAGAGAAAGAAAGAAAGAGATAAAGAACTTCAGCATTGTCTGTCATTCTGGAATAGGTGTTAACTGGATATTATTTCTGAAAAATCTCTTCTCAAACTCTCTGTATACCTGATTGTATAAAGAACTGGATATATGTTTAGGATCAATTCCTTAACTAAACATTTTCCAGTTACCCATTAGCTTACGCTCAATCTGAAGGCAGTTCTTAAAACTGAATGATAAAATAAATGTGGAAATCGACATAATACTGTCACAGAAAAGAACAAATAAGTGTGTGAATGCTACATCATAATTTTCTGTGTGTGTATTGAAGTTCAAAGACAACTAAATCAGTGCTGTGGTCTAATTTTACCGATTTGTACGTGACGTATCAAGTAGTTATGTTTTTTCAGGCATTATCACCTTTCTCCATATTTCTTTTCATTCCAGTCTGGAAGGAGTTTTTGTTTTGTTTTTGTGGAAAAAAATCAAGTATTGTTACTTCATATATTTTGGATTTTAGTAGTAATTAGTGTTCCTCACTTTGTTGCTGAGGGGTAGATTGTGATCTGTACCTATGAAAAGAAAAAAAATCATATGAGAAAAGAGAAGATGCATAAGGGGAATAGAAAAAATAATTAAAGCACAGATAACCCTTAAGTTGGCTACTCTCCAGTTTGAAGAATTGTGTGTTAATGGAAAAGCTTCAGCTTGACTGCTTCACATACAATATTAGATACACTTTTTGATCGGAAGAGTCAACTGATACTGGCAAACTTAGTTTGCATGAAACTAGGTAGAATGGACACTAGATAAAGGCAAAAAAAAACAGAAGGAAGGAATTAAAAAATACAGAAGAACTAACATCCAAAATTCAGAAAAGTACAGCTTCTGTCTCAATTGTTGCTCATTTAAAAGAAAAAAAACACTTAACCCATTGATCATAGGAAAACAGTTATGAAGATTGCAGAGGAAAATATTGGGGTCTTTAGCAGAAAATAAAATGCTGAGAGAAGTAAAAGATGGTGGAAAACTCTTGGGCAAGATGGAAATAAAAACCGATGACTGCATCTTGGGAGTTCCTATAAAAATTGTGTAAGTGCCCCATATAAGAGATTGGGGAATAATTGCTCTTTCTCTGAGGCAATGGTATGGTCAAATCTGTAAAAACAAATTGATTACCTAATCGCCAGAAGAATCTTAGCCAAACTGCTTGAGAGTTGCATGTCCAACAACAAAGGTTGAATTCAATCTGTGCAGTTTGAATAAGCAACAGCTAATTAACATATAAAAGACAAAGAGAACTCCTCTGTGGTGGCAAATTTAAAAAATAGTAATTTTGAGAAAAAATATAGAGAAATATAGAGGAAAATTTGATCATAAGTATCAGAAAACTTTCTGACAGGGTGACCTTATATGGATCAGCAAGGCGCTTTACATTGCCTGAGATACTGTTTTAAATGTTTTAAAAGTTGTATCTATCTCTAAATTCTGTAATCGTAAAATGCATTGGAACTGCTGAGTAATGCTTTAATTCACAAGTATTGTAACAGTTACATTTTTTTTTCTTGAGAGGCTTTTATTGGAGTAAACAATTCCCACCACTTCTTCTGTCCTCTTTTCTTTGTTGTGTCACTGTTAAGATTTTTTTGTCATTTGTGTTCTGTTTCCGTTTTATCTCAGCAAAGCCAGCCTCTTACTGTTGTGACCTCTGTTTACTCTGTCATAGATTGTGCTCTATTTGCCTAAAAATGAGCATTTTGTAAAGTATGTATGTAATCTTTTTTATATCACTGTCATCTTGTTGTACATTTTAAATTATAAATATGTTAATCTTGGTTCTTTTAACTAAATATGCTTTCGGAGCATGCAATGGACAGAGCTGTGCCATTGGTTTGTAAACACTCTAAGGGTTTCTTGATCCTCATAGAGGAGATTAAGACAAAGCACCAAATCTTTAACAGATACTGAAATGAAGGTAACGAATCGCAGAGCAAGATAAAACTGTAACATATATCTTTTTTAAAAAAATAAAATGTTTAGCTTTCCAGTGTTCTATGTTTTTTTAAAAAATTTTACATATTTCTAAACAAGAAAATACGAATTACAGAATCTGTCAGCTTTTATTAATGGTCTGGAAGTGACTAAAACCTTCGTTCTCTTGAAATTGTACTAAATTTGCCATTTTTATTGGATTTTATAACTTTTTATTTGCTACCTAAACGATTTTATTTTCCGTATTTTTTCCCAAAAGAAATAAATGTTTTTCTCCGTTTTATCAACTCAGGAATACATCGCCTCAAGCAGAGCTTGCCGAAAAGAAAACAAGGATTTATGGCCAAATCATATGACCCAATTGCGCCAGTAGCAGAGGAAATAAGTGAAGAAGCTTCTCTCTTATGTTTTGATGAATTTCAGGTAAGGAATCACAGATAACACTTTGGTGTCACGGAAACTTCATAAAATTGCTTATCGTCTTTAAATATGATGTTTGTTACTACCAGTATAGCAGTTAAATTACTGGCCAGATGTTCAAAATAAATCATTTTGCAGGTCTTTTTTCATAAATAAGATGCAAGTTGGTAATGTAAGATTATTTACGATCTCATAACTTATCAGTATAGTTACTGCTCACTGTAGAGGATAATGAGAGTTTGGTGAGCTGCTCACGAGTAGTTTGGGGCAGAAATTGTTGCCTTATGGTAAGTCTGAATAGTACTCAGCACAATAGTGGCCTGATACTAGACTGACGTGTCTGGTTGTTGCTGCAATTCATGTAACGTAACAGTTTGTCTTACTGTGATTAAGGAGATAGAAGTAACTTGCCAAATTCAACCTACATGCTTCCCAGAGCTGTTGGAGTCTTTGGCACGTGTCTGATTGTATCGGCATAACTTACATTTCAAGAAGCTTTTATTAAAATAAATATGAAATCTAAAAATAAATTGATTAAAATGCACTTTGCCCAAGCAACTTAGTTGTTTCATTTGTTTTATACAGCTTATGAATTTTAAGGGCATGTCACAATTTAAGAATGTAACTGTTTTGTAAAAGTATTTTAGGAGAGAGGTTAGAGGTATTTGGCAGCTCTAATCAGCTGAGATTTGGGAAAGGCACTGCAGAGCAGGGTAAGAACTGTTMTGTATTATTGTTCAAATCACCAGCAGTAGAAGAATCATATTAAGTGTAAATTGCCTGCAGTAGGCTTTTAGTAAATATGTTCCTGCAATGGATAGAGCAATTTATATCTCTTAACTATTATTTTAAAGGCCTATGCACCTGAGCAAATAAGAAGTTTATGATCAGTTTACATGAACAGGATTTTTGTAGCCCTAAAGAAGTAGGTATTTTTGTTTTGGGTTATTTCTACATTCTGCAGCAAGGATCCGTATTTTCAAAATGTGTTAAGTCACTGCAATCTCCTTTTAATAAAAGAAATACATTTGAGATATACCCTGCAGTGTTTTGGTAGGCTAAAAGAACACTATCTTGATATACTGCTAGTTTAGAGATTGTTAGTTTATACTAATGACCAAAGATGAGTTGTAGACTATCAAATTATGCAACTGAATGAGTATATCAACAAGTATGAAGAAGGTTCTATATTATATTTTGTTTAGCATTTTGTCCCATATTAAACATTGATTTCTATTTAGTATGCTAGGGAATATAAAATAGTAGAACACTTTCTCTTTGAGAAATAGTTTAAGGGCAGTATTTCTTTTTACCCTACTTCCTGTGAAAATCAATTTTGCAAAAGCAATGAGTTAATTGTGTTAGGTATCTTTCAGTTGTAAGTGTCAAATATATTTTGATAGAATACTTTTTGTAGAATGCTTTAACTTTCTTGGAACTTTTCGAAACATTCTGTGTATTTGTTGCCTCCATCTCAACTAAATGTCTTTAACTTATGGTCTGAGTTTTTTCTCTGCCTTAGACTTCAGTTAGGCATACTGAAATTTGTAACAAAGTTTAAGTATACATTCTAACTGTAATTCTTAGGGACTTCTCTAAAAATATTTGATAATAATCTTAAAACCCCTTTAAATGTGTGAAGGTGTACACGGCGTTGGGCATACATGAGGGTGTATCTGCCTATCTCAATCACTATATGTGGTTTCTGTTGATACTGATCCAAGTAGGAGATAGGTAAATTCCTAATGGATATATCCTTCTTTTTTCTTGTAAAAGGCTTAGTAGTGTTTCAAAGTTGTTTCATTGGTAGACGAGATCATTATCTAGCTCTTTTGTCATATTTAATGCCAGTCTTCTCCTATTACCTAAAAAAAACCCCCCCTTGCTACTGCAGAGATTAAAAGTTGTTCTGTACAAGCATAGCATTAAAACTCTTCAACATCCAGTGGCTTACTGTGACTTCTCTATTGCTTGTCAGCTCTCTTTTCCTGTTTTCTACTTGAATGTACTTGCAGCAACCTTATGCATGGATTGAAGAGAGGATGGTTTGAGTTTTGATGCTGTATATATATATATTCATTTTCAGTTTTGAATATGGTGTTTTTTCTGATTTTGAATGTTGTTGTCTCATAATTTAGTATATACTTTGCAGAACATGGATGTAGGACTTTTGAAACTGACTGTGTAAAATCCAAATACAGAGAAGTTTACTTATGAAGAAACAAGAAGTTTTTTGGAGGGGGTAGGCGGGAAGGAAAGGAGTGTTAACTATCATAATATCAAATACTTACAGGGTAAGAAGGGGCATCTTTGCTAGCTGTAGTGTTATATATTAGCCTAAATACCTATTTTCCTGTATAATGCCATCTGCTTTCATATACTGGTGTTGCAGTGTTTCCAAACTGTCATCTTAGCACTTTTGAGGAGAGATACTCTGATATTTCTTTTCCCCCAAAGTTGTTTGCCTGCTCCCCCTGCTGACATGCTTGAGGTACATCAATCACTTTAATTATACATATATAAAAAAATCACCCCGCATTCTTGTTGGTTGGTCCCAGGTGGGAAAGTAATACAAGAAATACACTTTAAAATGTATTTCTCAGATTCTACATTCTTATTTGAAGTTTTTAAAAATGTACTTGTTCTTAATGCATTAAATGTTCTAAATTCATTGATTTCCAAATAGCTGGCTTTCTTCACTGCTTGTCTGTAGCTTGGAGTTCTATGTAAGCTTTGCCACTGGTGATGAGTTGCAGTTTTCTAAAACTTAGTAAAAGGTACTGAATTTCGGATAAGAAACCTTCTGCTTAAGTAGTCATGAAATAGTGCAGTGGCTGGAAGAGCAACTGAGACAGTGACGAAATTAACATTGATAATAAGGAGCCGTACCTAATTCTGGACTTTCTCAGTTGATTTCTGCAGTGGAGATAATGGCCAGAGTTCACTACAACCCAGGTCACTTATATTTAAAGAATTGCTAGATTAAAATGAAACTGGAAAGAGCTGGAGAGTCAAAACATGTACCACTCTGACTTGTACTTAAAACTACAGTCCACTCGTGCACTGAGGAAATACTGGAGAAACTATTGAGACTTACTTGAAAGTGAGAGAATAAGTGGAACTTACTTATTTTCAGATCAGGCATGGAGACGAGTGATTCTGTACCAGGGCCAGCAAAAAGCAGTGTTAATGCTCATATTTGAGGAAACCAAATACAAAACTGTGAAAGACAAAAGCATTACTGAGGTTGCAAATTCCTGTGTAAAAGTGAGCTGAAATAAAATATAAGTACTTTGAAGTGAATCATGTTGTAAAGCTGTATCCCCAGAGACTGTCAAAGAGAGTTAATTATTTGACTAGTTGACTTAGAAAAAATATTTCAGTACTTATGACAGTATTAAGTCTCTGAACTTTTCCATTCTGAAGCAGTTGGTGCATCAGTGCCTGCCTGAGCTGCTGACTCTAAGATTATAAAAGCATTGCTGCTTCTTACTAATTCTTACTGTATGTTTTACAAAAGGATTTTTGTTGTTTTACAACCACAGAAATCTTAGGCTATTCTAAAAATTTGTCCTCACTTGAAAAAAAAATCCCCTTAGAATTATACCATTTATAATTTTGATGTTTCAAAACTCGTAAGTTGGCCAATAAAATGAGACTAGTTATTGTCTAGTGATCAAATAACCGTACACAGGTAATTAGAAACTGTAATTTTGCAGTGTGACTGAAACCTATGTTTGTTAGTTTTGGTAATAAAAATAGAATTCCTACGTTTTGGTAAGTTGAATGATCATGCAGTGTTAGTATTTATATGCTATCAGAATCACTTGCACTTAAAGCAGACTACAATTCAGAGTTTTTACTAACCTGCAATGCTATTAAAAGCCTCTAATAAAAATTAGGCTCTTATTTTTGTGCTAATACTAATTACTGATAATACATGCTTATGTTTGTCATTCATTACATGGAACTGCACCAATCAGTGGAGGACTGAGTCTCAAGCACTTACACATGTAAATTAACTATTAGATTTTTTTTTTTAACTTAAGTGAGTCATAATGGAAAGCAGCACTAGGTCATAAAAATCTTTTCTCTTAAATGCTAATGACATTTCTCCATTCTCTCCATTAGCAGGCTCTCCTTGCTGGTAATTTGTAGCCTTTGCTTTTGTTCCTTGTTGTAATGAACACTAGATACAGGAAAAAAAAAAAAAAAAAGACGAAACATGAGAAATGAGAACGTTTTAGTTACTGTCTTCTACTCACTAGTGTTGTAGAATTCTCCTACCCTTCCAAAGCTGTACCAGATCAAAAGAGCATAAATTTGCATTCCTGTACTCAAAACGGCTGTTACTTTTTGACAGCACTTTCAAGAATTATTTTTTTGTGATACAATGGAAAAATTAGAATTCGTCATCAAATGACGGTTCTCACTAATAAGAAAATTTTATTCGTTGTTTTCTTTCACATGACTGTTAACATTCTCTCACTTGTTTTTTCTGAAACTAGTATGCCTTATTGTATTTTTTTAACACAAAAATGTTTGTAACAAAATAATTTATATCCTGATTTTTAAAACTTGCCTTGCTCAATTTGCTTTGTGATGCAAGAAATTCAGTTGCCTCTAAAATGTGCATATATTCCAATTTTCTTTTATTTCTTGTTTTTTAAAGACAATTGGGAAAGTTCCTAAATTTTAATATTCAGGAGAAATAAATTATCAATAAATAGGTCATAAGCAGCTACGTTAGACATRTAGTACATTAGTGAATCAGTACATGTGCTTTGGAAGATCAGTTTTTACTGATCAGAGGTATGCAAATCTGAGGAGTGTGTTGCAAAACAGTTTATTTTTGAAAAGGAAAAAAAAATCCACATTAATGCTTTCCACAGAACAAAATAGAATAAATCTAAGGAAGAGGGGAGTTAGTATTTACTTAAGGTTCTTCATGGACGTTATAGCTTTCAAACTAGGTGTCAGAAATGTAACCTAAGTCTTTACTGTCCTAATATGTCCCCCAAAAGACTCAATACCACCAAAGAGTTTGCAGCCTAAGGCCTGGTGTAGGATTAAAATTTTTGATAAGGTCATTTAGAAGTTGGGAGGGGGTAGGAGGGGCTTGAAAAAAATTATACTGATTGAAGTCTTTCTGTAGCTTAATCATCGTAAGATATGTATCTAAACTGGCAAAGGCATAGCAGTCCATCAGTCCGTTGCGTGCTGAATGCATATAACACTCTGCATGCCACGACTTTTTTTATTTCCCCCTTCAGAATTGGGGCCTGTAATAAGTCAAAATGCAACAAGTGGCTATATAATAATCAAAGAGTGTGAGAGAGACAAAAGTAATGATAGGAAAGACGGCTTGCTTATTAGGAACACTGATCTCAGCTGGTGAACTCCTGTAAAATATAAATTACTGTTGTTACAATGTCTCTGTTCAGTCAGATTTACTGTGTTCTCTTTCTTTCATAATGTTTTTTGTTTTGCATTCTTTTTATTTCTTTGTATGGTAAAGCAAGTTAGTTTAGCTTAACTTAGATATTTCAAGAAATTTAACTTTATTGCTTATTGTTTAGTTTTTTCTTTTCTTTTTTTTAGTACCACTTGTCCCACCCATTTTTATTTTTTTGTTAGTGTTTTGTGCCTGAAGGTTAGAAGAGGCTGACTGTGCTGGAAGTGACTGCCGTGCCTTTTGATTATTCATGGACAGTAATAGAAGGCACTTAAAAAGAACAATGAAATTGCTTATTTTTGTGATGGGCCATCTGTTGAATTGTTTTTTGCAACAATCACACAATAGTATCTATGTCATATCATTCTATTTTCAACAGCAGCTGATTATGTATAGTTGGCTACTTATCTTTATTTTCTGAAGTCCCGTAACCATTTAAATTCACCTCTGCAAACCTTTGCCTCAAAGGTAATAGAAATGTAAAACAGCCGGTGTGTATTTTCTTTATGTGTCTTCTGTTTTTTCATGTTGTTTCTAATTAATTAGACCTCTTAAATGTTTAGGTCTGTTTTCTGTCTCCCACCTGTAGTTTTATAATAGAAGTTAACATGGAATCATTTAGCAATTGGTAAAGAAATGGTGGAGTTTTGTAATAAAGAGCAGGCAAGTTTTAAAAGACTGTGGTACATTCACTGCTTATTAATTATCTCTTTTATTTTTTTCTCCCCAAGCAATAATTAGAATCTTTCTCTACGGCTTTCACTAACAWGCATTCTTTTTTCTAGCTATAAAGCCGCTCGCAGATCTATTGCGGCAGAAGCTGAAAGCAAGATAAAACAAATGTGTTGTCTTTCATAGGTCACTGACATTGCTGATGCCATGATTCTGAAACAGCTTTTTGAAAATCTGTTCCAAAATGGGGTTGTCGTTGTGGCAACATCTAACAGGCCGCCAGAAGGTAAAAACAAACATGCTGCTAGTATTATCCAAGTACAATGAATCTCAGTATCTTACAAAACAATCTTACAAAAAACATTCAGTATTTATTGCTAATAAACTCCTGAGTTCTTAAGAGTTTGAGATATTCCCACTTATTCCTCCTGTTTTTATTCCCTATTTTTAAGGAAGAAAGGGTTTGCGCTACGTCTTAATCATCTCTCAAACCCAGAGATGTTTTCCCCCCTGTCATTCTGTGATTTCTGGTCTTCTGTACTCTGCCCAAACCAATGGGAAGGTATTGGGGACAGAGGAGTTAAAGAGCGGTGAAATACTGCCTCTGATCTGGGTGTATTCCAGAGTAGGCAAAGATCATATTCAGCAGAAGAGAGAGGAAAGGAGACAGAGTACATTCCTTCCCCTGGTTGTAGCTAGGAAACTTGCATACTTTATCACCAGTTCAAGGGAGAAACATACCCCTCATCAAGATGCTGTTCTCACAGCCTGGTTTGAGATCACTCATGGAGAACTATTTAGGTGGAGAGTTGTTTCCATTTCTAGCAATATTTTTAGATGGAGGATGAATAAATAGGTAGATCATTTTATAAAGCCTGCAAGTCTGTATGTGAGTTTAACCAAGCAATAGTATATTATTGTATTCTTTTGAAAGATGAGAAGAATGTTAGTAATATTGTAGTTAGCAGTTAGCATAATATATGAATTGTGTGCATCTTTTTGCAAATGTTTGAAACCTAATTAGTCTGTAGTGCAGTAAAATGCTGAAGACTTGCAGTAAGTTAACTGGATAGAAGAGAATCGCTGAAGTTTTACAGTATACTTTCTTTTTAATCTTAAAGTCTTTCAACAGAATAAAATGCTTAATTGTTATTACTGAAGGGTGAAAAAAATTTACCACAGGTCTATTTTTCTTGTTTAAGAGAACAAGTTGAAATCATTAACTACTCCAGCTGGATCTTCTACAGGTAAACCTGACACTGCTGCCTCACTCAGTTGGGCACCATCTTTGTGCTTGAAGCACTACTCTTTAAAGTTCAGGAGAGATTATTATCATAATCTGGGGATTGTGTCCCACATCTTAATTTAAAGCATCATTTTGTGACCATTCTTTTTATTGTTGGTGTGTGTGTGTGTATGCGTGCGTGGATGCGTTTACTTCCCATGGATATGAAGGGAAAAAGTGGTGTTTTCATTAGAGCAGTTGAAGCTACCTGATAATCATTACTGACATTCTTATCATATTAACTTTTTGCACCAGTGGAATATGAGGGGAAGTGCTGAGGTGCAGTGTTTGAGTCCTGGCTTTATTTTTCCACCGAAGCTACTGCATCTTTTTCCTCATCTTCACAACATAGGGATATGGTACAAAAATCATGGCCTTATTATTATGTAGAAGAACTAAAGGAAGTAACTTTCTTATTGTACTGTTACATGTTCACTGGTTTTTCCAAGTAAGTGTGCAATTAATCACCTTAAAAAAGTCATGATTTGTAGCGGTACAAACACTTGAAAACTCTGTGGCTTCCTACAACTTTGTTATTAATTACGGTTCAGAACCAGATTCACTAATGATTTTCCTGAACATTTCAGCATGTGTATCCAAGTTCCTGCAAACCGTTTCGTGTGTACCGCATTGGTGTCTCGMGCACGCTGTCCACCATTATTTGTCACTAGAGCAAAGGAAGCATAACCTAGTTGTAGCCTTCTGGCACTGCAGTGAATATAGGTGTTAATAACCTGGTGTAGTCTTTGTTGGGAATTTTGGTGGAGTTTTATAGCCAATTCTCTTTTTACTTCTCCTGTCAGCAACAGCTATACCATACAGCCTTTTTATAAGGCTTCCTAGTATTAATGAAATGGAGCAGCCCATCATGCAGTTTGAATGACAAAATTTGTAATGAAGAAGTCATTCTGTCATGAATGTGTTAGGCAGTTAGGTAGGTTCCAGAAAAGGGAACTTTAAACTGGACAAAATATACAGATAAATAAGATATAAAATGCTATTTTGCAAATTGTTCTTATTAATATGTATTTCATTGAGTGCAGATCTGCATTTTGTTGCCCAGCATCCTAGTGCTTTTTCTATTCAGCTATGTTTTGAACACCTTTGTGTAAGTTTACATATTCATTTAATTTTTGTTTGCCCTAGGGATGACTGTTTTTCTTGCTTTAAAAAAAGATTATATGTAGTAGAATTGCTAGAAAGTAAAGGGAATAACTACATTACACTGAATAGGGATAATACTAATTTTATAAATTAACTACTTTCTAGTCCCTCCCAAGTTGTGTTCCTCCCTATTCCCGTACAGTTTGTGTTCCCCCTACTCCACACTGTAATACATAGCATTACAATTTTTTTTTATATCCTAATTTTAAAACAGATGCTATTTTATGTATTTGTTCTTCTAAAACCGGTTTATTTCTCATTAGAGACTTAAGTCTTCTTTTGCTTCCTGCCTTTTTGAGACTTTCTTCGGATGTTTCTTTCTTCCTGAAGAATGTAATGAATTTTCATACAGCAGAAGAACAGAAATCAATTTCAGTTCTCGTTTCTTTTTTTTTCCCTCCCCCTTTTATTCATCATCTCTGTAGCAACACAGCCTTATTTCCCAGGCTAAAAGACAAGCTGGCATTGTTACTAAGGCTAAGTAACAAATGATTTTTTTTCTTTCAGACCTCTATAAAAATGGACTTCAGAGAGCTAATTTTGTACCATTCATCGCTGTGCTGAAGGTAAGGAGAGTCACATGCTAAATACTTTTCAGTTTTACCTGATGTATTAATAAATTAGAGATTTGTACAGGATTATTTTGATACTAGTTTTCAAATAAAATATACATGCTTTAACTGCTTGGGGCAAAAATAATTGGAGGTAAGGGAAAAAGGAACTCTTCTGCTTTAGAACTAACATCTGAAAAAGCTGAACATTTGGTATGACAAGGAGTTTTCTTCTGTGATGAAGATAGCAGAATTCATTTATTTAGATAGGATTTTCTTACTGCTGTGTGTATATACCAAGTAGTGTTGTAGTATTCCTGCAGTAGTTATATTATGTTATTTGAGGATGTCTTAAATTTCTAATGCTACAATAACTTGTTTGCACTTTTCCGTAAAAGTGGCATTTTTTTAAAAAAACAAAACTTCACCTAGGCAGATTTTGGTCACTCAGCTCTGCAAATCAAAGTATCAAGGTATACCTACATTCTGAATTTTACAATACATTGTATTTTTTCAGGCACTTTGATTATCTGTTTAATATATTACATTAAACAAACAATTTACCCTCTCTTTCCATTTAATCTTATTCTCATCTCTTTAAGGTCTGCGTTGCAAAGGTAGCCAGGTTTGGTGAAAGGGCAAGGAATCTCTAACAAGTCAGGCAGTCAAGTAGTAAGCACAGCTGAGAGAGTTGCAGGTAGTCATTGCAAAGGTGAGAGAGAAGTTGGAAAAAAAAACCCTTGAACTTCTTGTAGTTTAACCCAGGCAGCTTGCGGTAGCTTCTCCAAAGAAGAATCACTGAGAATTATACTTGAGCATGACAAAATAAATAATTTTGAACAGTATTCTGCCTAAACCTTACATTGAAGAATTAAACTGAGTCTTGTAGAGACCTCAGTGTGGGAGTGAATCCATCCTGGACTGAAAAGGGATTTCACTGGCTTATATCCTTTCTTCTTCCTGTCTTCCTCTCAGACATGTAYTTCCTGCACACCTTTCCTATGTGTGTTTTCCCATACCCTGACCAGATGGGTACATTACCAGTATGCCTCACTTCATTCTCTTCAGGTCCTGGATTCTGCTGGTTGGCATTAGACAATGTCAACCTCTTGTTTCTGAGCCTTCCTTCATAGTTATTCCGTATGTGTTAGTAAGTTGCTCAAATATGAGAGGTCATGTCAAGTAATCTTGCAGCTTTTTGCACATAGCAGCCAGCACTTCATGGGCCATGGTTTGAGAACCATTCCTGTGCTAATTGCTGGGGTATGCTCTTACTGTTCTTTATTGAGAAAGAATTATTTTGGTGAAATTATCTCAGATCTGCCACTCTGTCAAGCCTTGAGTTACCGTTAACAGCATAGATGTAACTATGGTATGAATGTGTTATTTTGTGTCACCTCAGTTGTCATAGCTTCCCATACATGCTCACTAAATGTAATCTGTGCATAGGGAACTTAGTGTTCTCCTTAACTGTGGACTTAGTGGACCGCTCAGTTTCCTCATTTCTGGGTCTGTGCATTTTTTTCTCATGTATAAGTGATTTTCCAAATGCGTATTTGTGAGGTTATATATGAATGTCTAACAAGTTCTGAAGCAAACTCCCTGGAGTCTGCATGTTGTGATGTGGCAGGCTGGAAACTTTGTAATTATTTTCTTTGGATTAAAAATGGAGCATCTTATTTAAATGTGAATAATATGATTAGTGTTTATTTTGTTATTTAAAAGAGCGTATACTGAACTCATGCTTTCAGTTCTGGGCAAGTCGCAGATATTTTTAATTCACCAACTATGATTGTGTTGTTAAGTTATTCAGGGTTAGCCTGCAGCTGGTAGGGTTAGCATCAACTCCTGTGTTCAGTCTGCCTGGTTTGACATGACATGTAAAATAGAAATAACAGCATTTCCCTACCTCCACAATATTATTGCCAGCATAAATACTTAACTAACTAAGGTGGACTAAATCGACATTCAAGATAAAAGAAAAGGAAGCTAGAAGTTTAGAGAAGGTTTGAATTAGTGCAGAATAAGCATATTGGTTGGCTGTTTCTGCTAAGGTGGTCAGCAGTGAAGTAGTTAAGTGTCCTGGGCTTTCAGTGGGGCATGTTGGAGTCATAAGACTGCTTAATAGCCTAAGTACCTTTGAAAATCCCATCTGATGTTGACACATGAGCAATTAGCAGGTTTCGAAGTTAATACACTGTTGACAATGAATATAGCAATATTTGTATCTCAGAATGGCTGTGTATCAAGTTGTGAAGGTTACCCCTAGAGGTGGTCCTCATCTGGATGGGTTTAGAAAAGTAAAAAACACAAAAAATAAATGAGCAACTACCTCCCCTTTATTTTTGAGAAGAGTTTGTTCTGTAGTCAGCTGCGTTAAATTCAGGATAGGTTATGATCATAGAATGTTTTCAGGAATACCAGTAGTCTCATAGGCTTTTGCTTTTTGAAATGCAACATCATGCTCAGTCAGCATATATGGCAATTGTTTCTTTTCCTTGCTGTTAGCCAGCCACCTTTTTCTATATATTTTTCCTTGTTGACTCTTAATTTTCTTCCTTGATAAATGTATAGTTCTTTCATTTAACTGGTGAACAGACTTAGTGAAAATCTGTCTTGGATGCTTATTTGTACTTTGCTTTTCTGTTTGGCTAGCAGAAGAAAAAATGTGAAATGTAGTTTATATCCATGTATTCTCATCGGGACTGAGAATGTATTCTAAATTTTTAGGAAGGGCGTTGTGGATAGAATGCTGAGAGAAACCCTAAAGACGGATTCATTTTTAAAGCTGTGATTAAGGGTGAAATAGTAGGAAAATAAACAGAATGTAGCACAACCCAGACTAGAGATACACAAAAATTACCATAATAACGAATGAAGGGAAAAAATAAGATCTTACTCTGCATTGCATTTGCAAAGGCCTTTCTAAAATTCTAGATTATTTTCAGTTGTTTTTTTCCCCCGTATCTTTGTGTTTTAACATTCCTCTAAGTGTGTTTGCCCTTAGGATCACTTTAATAAATATTACCAAAAGTAATACTCTTTCCCAAAACATAATGCATGTAAAGTGGATGAGGGAAAGCTTATCAACAAATACTTCTTTGACCTCCATTGGAAAACAGAGGGTAATGGCAAGAAACTAAAAATAATAACTTCTGAATCTACATTTTGAATTCAGAACATCAGAGGTAGACATTAAAAAAAACAGGCTTGAATAAATTTTAAAATAAGATCTCAACAAAAGACCTTAATGTTCCACAGGCATGGATAAAACCAAATTGAAATTCTGGTTGTGGTGTCTGAGGAGGGCAGATTTAGCTCTCCTCAAAGTCTTGAACTTGTGTATAATCCATATCATTTTATCTCCATATCTTCTCACGGCAGTGGTGCTACTGGATGGAGTAGCTTCTACCTCAGCTGTTCATTATTCCACATATAGCTTTAGGCAATGTAAAGATAAAATCCTGCAGAATTTTGCCTGAAACATGATGGAAAAATATTACATCAGGTGCTTGCAAATGTTTGAGTTCCTATCTTCAGTACCCTTCACCTCATTCCAAGATGCATGTCTGAGTTGGTATCATTCTGTTCTCTTCCCTTGAGGTGATTTTGACGACTCAGACCAACTTCTGTCTTAATTTTGTCTGGATTTGGAGCTCCTGTGGCTCTTTTGTTCTGGTCTTGGAGGGTTTTTTATCTTTGCTTGTTTGTCAGTTTGTTTTAGAAGTTAACTGCTATCACCCTAAATCTTAAAATACAGTTTTAGCATTAAGCGTAGTTCAAGTTCAGTGCAGGGAACTTTGAATTCCTTTAAGTAGTCTTGGGGACATATTGATGAGTGGAAAGTATCCACTTTCTGTCAAGAGACACTTTACTTCAAATAGCATAGATTTCAGGCTGCTTGTATTCATTTCGTAAATAGAATGAGTAGTTCCTAGATAAATGATGTTGTGCAAAAATCTTTCCCTATCTTCAGATGATGAAGAAAATAGCCTCTTTCTCAGATCTAGAATTACCACATTCATCCTTCATTCAATTTTTGGTTTTATTTTCTTTGTGTTATATAATTGCCGTATCTTGAGTCTGTGTCATACAAAGTTAATTAACACTTTCTGTGGAATGCACAAGAAGGTAAAACACCAATGTAGAGAAAATAGTGTTCTCTTTCAAGGTTTGTCTGTATTGCTTTTCTAGATGATAGATTACTGGGGACAAATGATTGCTGAATATCTGCAGGGAAGGTGTAGTTAAGGTAAATGATGTTACTTTTTTTTAAAGGCCACATAAAAGCTCGAGGTACAACAGCCTGTCTCTGTAGTTGGACAGACCAGTAAAACTTTTTTTTGGCAAATCCTCCAATGATGCAGGCAGTCCTCTGTACAATTCTGAACCCATCCCACAAGTTCAGATCTTTTAAAATCTTAAGTAGACTGAGAACTAATCAATGATTCTTTCATCCTGTAATTTAAAGTATTAGTTTCCATAAATGGGGAAAACTCTCTCATTTGATTGGTTCATTGTGGCAACTAAAATTCTCCAGGACAGAGTATTCTTTATAAATGGACTTGATTTCTGCAACACATCAGACTGCTTCTTCAGTCCATGCAATTTCATAAATAGAGCTTTTCAGAGATAAGGAGTACTAGGAAGGAAAATCTTTTAATTCTATAATGGCAATAAGATTCAGTCCCTTCTGATTGAGCTTTCGATATGTTGCAATGTCACATTCTGAGCATTTTAAAGCAAACTAGCATGGAACTCCCAAATGATTTATGCAAACACCATTCTTGACAAATAATATGATTTATTGCTCACAGCTAAATTGTTCGAATACTTAGAGCAGAAATCCTCCAAAAATTATTATGTATGTAAAACAAAATGAAAATATGAAAGCTTTTTACACATTTTGAAATTAGTTTACAAATGGAGCTATACATCTTAATTATCTGGAATAAGTCCTCCAAAAAGGAGAAAGCATGCTTTAGTTTGCTGGTTTGGCAGTAATTTGATGACATTTTAATTTTCTGAGACATTTAACAAAGATATTTGCATTAACTGTTACATATTCCGAAATCCTAATTTGGTGACTAGGTCAACATTTAAGTCTTTGGACCAACAGGAAGGAAAGCTCCTCAGATAATTTGGTGCGTATAAACTATAGCTTATATTACCAATTCATGAGCTTCCAAAGATTTGTTGGAACTGTAGCATGCATTTTTTTTAGATGATAAGCCAAGTCAAAATGCTAGTTATGTAATCTCAGTATTTTGTCAGGTTTTCTTCATGCAGTCAACCAGACACTGTGCTGAGTTCTAACTGAAAGGTGGGAAGTTTTAGGGGCATTAATAAGTATGAACATATCTATAAAAGGTACAAATTTAAAATAAAATATTTGGCTTTGGCTACCTAAATATTGCTTTAACTGAAGAAAAATTCAACCAAAAACCTGTTATCATTAAGACATAAATTTACTATAGCCTTCCTATTGTGGATTTAATTTTTTTTCTTCTGCTCTTAGGGACCAAAACATTACTTATTTTTGAATTGTTTAGTTAAAGTGGCTCCTTGTACACTCCTTTCAAATAGAAAGCAATGTGTATATACACTGTATTCTGTTTAGTGGCTCAGAATGGTTTTAATTAAAATATATACTCTTACAAAACAATAAATAAAGTTAAAAATTTTCACTTTCCAATAATTTATTTTGAATGTATGAAAAATACTTGTATAAAACCTTTAGAACTGTCCCTAAAGGAGATATGTGGGTATTAGTTTGTACAAAGGCACTTGGCAGATATAAAATTTCTTTGATTGCGTATTCAGCTTTTGTCCAACCACTTGTGTTAGAAATACAGCGATTTGTTGATTGGCAGATATGCCCATTTCTACAAAAACTTAAAAAAAAAAAAAAACACATAATTTAAAAAAGTCATTTCATTGATGAAATTGATTTGTCAGCTTGTTCCATTCTAGTGGTGTTATAGCCCAGCGGCTTTCAGGCCGTTGAATAGTTAAAACCTGCTTTTGAGGTCAGTGTCAGCCACCCTGACCCCTGTGAACTGTCACCTGAGTCAGAATTGCTGGGATTAATCCTTTGATATTGTGATGGCTTCGCCTATCAATTGACTTTTTCATTACTGAAGATGTTGGACCTTTTGTTTCCCTTCTTAGTATGTAACCAAGCAAACTCTTAAGTAGAAGGCGCATTTGTTCTTGTTCTTTCTCTCTCCCTCTGCAAGCAGTAGAAATACTCATCATGTTTTGTGAAGTGCATCTAATTGAACATATAAAAAATATATCATAATTGTAATTATTTTTGTGCTTAACACACTCATTTATGGGTAGTTTTATTGTGGCATAATTTAAAAAAATTAGCTAACAAAGGGTTGTTTTTAGAAAGCGAAGTGTGAGAGTTGATGTATTCAACCATTTCTGCATACAGCTTTCTATATTTATGTTGTTTGAATTTTGTAGTCAGAGGCATATAACTTACAGTATTTTTATGATGCACCTACTGCTTTAGTGTGCTCTTTAGATACTAAGGCTGTTCAGTTTGTGTAGCTTCCACTTCTCTCTCTCTCTCTGACACACACGTACATGTATGTGTAAACACACAACACTCGTGCCCTCCTGGACAGTTTGTATAGATGCAAGTCAAAACTTTATCTAAGGATAAAATAGTTGCTCCTGTAGCTCAGTGTCAGGCTCCCTGTCTTCTCCTTTCCCTTTCTTAATTGTTACAATTTCCTGAGTTCTTGCTTGGTTAGTGCATCCCCTGATTAAAATGAGTAAATCAAAGCATATCATAGATACGTAATAGTTGATTTTTGTTGTATCAGGGTAAATTAGTCTAATTACACGTGGCAGTTTTATTTGCTTGTGATGTAATGTGAAATGAGGTCCTGCCTCTCCCCCCAAAAGCCCGAGCCAATTAATAAGGCTTTTAAGCTCTTTGTCACAGGCCACCGTGGAGGTCTGCAGAGAAGAACTTTAATCCAATAAACATTTCATTTAGATCATGAAAAGAAAGCATGAGGAGAAGCTCCTACAAGAGAGGGTGTTACCAGCAGTTCTAGCTATCAAGAGATGTGAAGAATTTGCCAAATTAACCAAGAGGCCTTCATATTTAACACATAAATGTGTCAAAACTAATAATAGAATTATTTAATTTGAATTGAACCTTATATTGTTAAAATTCTAAGAAGCCACAACTGTTTTCTTCAAAGACTTCACTGTTGAGCTGGATGGACAGGGCAAGGGGAGGTTGTGAGAAACCCAGATAGCAAATAACACTGGTTGAAGCTGGTGGGAAAAAAAAAAAAAAAAGGAATAGATAATTAGGTGTAATTAGTGTGTATGAATTGTTGTCTCCTTGCCCTTGGCTTGAATAAATTTCGGGGGGAAAAAAACCCTAGTGGTGAAAACGCTTTGATGTAAGAAGAGTCATTGTGGTTTGGCAGCATAAAGGCAGTGTTTTATACTTCTTACATAATGGTTGTGATACAGAAAGAGTGAATGGACTCTGCACCCCCCAGCCTGCTTTATAGCAAGGACTTTTGGATTCTCTTGAAACAAAATGCATCAGACGTTTTCAGTTGTTGGTAATGAGGTAGTGGACCTCATCAGAGCTAAGCGTAAGCCATCTTTAGCCTTTGTTTAGATCTTAATCGCTTTTTTTTTTTTCCCTTTCTGGGAAATCCAGTTTCGTAAATCAATACTACTTTTTTTTTTTTTTTTTTTTTTTTTCTCCCTGCCTGCCAACAGCTCTGGCAGGAGCAAAGGCTAATACTGGGAAAAGAAATACAAATCAAATGTTAAAAAGAAAAACAACAGCGAAAAAGAAGCCTGCCGAACTAACTTCGAGGGTATAATTCCACTGAAATACATGTGTTAGGAGTGAATTTGACCCATGGTTTATGAAACGCTGCATTATAATTCAACTTGAACTCTTGGCATCTCTTTTTACGGGACAGTACAGCTTGTTTATTAGAAGATTGAAAATTACAGCCGTTACTGATTCTTAACAGAATGGTGATTTTGTTTTTTAATTTGAACTTATTTTGCAAGGAAGTTGTTTTGTTTAAGTGATATGCAAGAGAGAGAGCTGTTTAATGTAATTCTTACTGCATAAAGTTTTACTCTTTGCCGTTATTCTGTTCCCTGACTGGAGAAAGGAGAGACTACTTGTCTCAGAACAGCCACATCTGCACCTCCTGAAGTCTTTCATTTTTGTTTGAATATCTGAAACATTATTCATTTAACAGTGAATTTCTAGACTTTCTAGCTTTATTCATAAGTGATTGTTTTACAAATTAATTGTCCAGTTTTATTCTTCTTGGAGGATAGCTGATTTATAGATGGATTTAAAATAAGTTATTGAAAAGTTGTACAATTGATCATATGTTTCTTGTTGTAGCAGAGATAATGGGGTTTCTTAACTGTTCAGTTTTTGAAAGCTATAATGTAAATTTGTGCAACTTTTTACTAATCTTACCTCTAAATATTTTCTGTGCTGAATTACTAAGTTCAAGATTGAAAGTGTTCTTGTCACAAGTGTAAGACAGAGATTCATATTAAAAATTCTGCTTGTCAGTATTTCACTTTCCAGATTTTTGTGCACTTCCTTTCTTGATTTAAAAGTAATTTACAAATAAAATGTGCTTGTGTCACCCTAAGTTAACACAAATGTTATTAGGTTCATTGATACCTTACAGTCTCTTAGATGATGGTTTGGAAGTTTTCCTCAAAGTTTTTGTTTCTTTTTTTAGARCGTTTAGATCGGAACAAGCATAGTATGTCTAAACCTATTGTAGCAATTTTCAATATTTCAGTATTTCAGGAACTGAAAAATATAGAGGAAAAGACTGTAAAGAAAATAATACTGTTTAACTCTTTGAAGCAATGTACTATTTTATAGAGCAAGTAGCCTTTTGTGCTTAAAGTTGATTAGATCTGTGAATGGCAACACCTGAATATCATGGAAGACTAAATAATTATGCCTGATTGTGTGTGGGGGTTGGTGTGTTTTTTTTACCTCCCTCAGGTATAGGTCACAAGAAATTCAGTTAGGATAGAGTCTGTACAAAGCTAAGAAATATGCAGATTTTCTGTTGTAAGATTGTGTAAAAATTATTTACAGTTAATACTTGCATAAAGGTTAGAAAGGTTGATGAAGTGATATTTAGTTTTGCTTTACTATTCACTGTGTGTCAGAATGTAATTATGACTGATTCATGAAACTGTCTTAGCAATRAACCATCTTTATTAAAATGCTGATCAAGATAAGAGCTGACAGTAATAAAGAATAGAACATTTTAGTCTTGTTGCTTTTGAATGATTGCTAATTACCCTAGAGGTCATGTATAGTGCTTATGAGGATTCATTGACATTTTCTTTTAAGTCTACTGTTTCAACAACATGTGAACAGGAAGACAAAAATTGTGTGCATATCCAACAATGCTTGCACCAAGTTTTATATACCACAAAATACCTGCTGATTCCTCTTCCCTTCCTCCACTTCAGTACACCTAGAGTCTTATGATTTGTATGTAGCAGAAAATTAGGAGTGTTACAGTGCAATTTATTTTTTAACAGGGGCAATTTTAAGCATGGATAAAATAAGCAACCCTTTGAAGATCCTGCCTGTGTACCATGCTTGCTTAAAAACGATGGTCTGGTTGATTTTGTTTTAGAGCTCGACCTGGGGAGAGGAGAGCATGGCACGTGTTTCTCAGGCTCTTCTTGGCTGGCAGTGGGCAGCACTCAGGCTGCCTCTAGCATCTAAGGCCGCTGGTGAGTGGCAGACACCGGTTTCAGACTCTGAAACACACTGGTGATTGTCATGTGCTGACGACTTTGAGGCTAGGCCAATGTGAACACCTGTAGTGAGTTTTGTAGGTCAGAAAGTAAGTTCTTCATTGCACACAGYGTTTTTGCTTGAGAGGATTCTTGTTTTGCCAGTTATGTATAATTTGAGAAAACATCCATAGTAATTATATCCTTTGAGTGGAGAAACCCCATTTTTTCCTTTTGAGATCACTTAAATAAGAATTTTAAAAACAAATAAATAAAATTCTAACTGCTAATCTGACACTAGGTGGGGACAACTAATGAAAAATGAAAATGAGTAGGCTTAGTGAGCTTTGTTTCCCTGATGGTCCTCTGTTGCAGGCTGAAGGCTCTCATCATGTGCTCTCTACATGTTGTGTGATGCAAGAGAGTTTCTTCTCATGGGATGGAGGTAAATGTATGAGAACAATTGCCAGTGGAAAATTTCTTTCTGTCAAATCATGAAATAACAAAGGAATATCAGTTATCCTACATGTTGTTAGTGGAGACTGAATCAGAAGGGCAGGCRTGGGTTTTTTGGAGTGGGGATTTTTGCAGGGGGATATCAGTTAATACGAAGAGTTAGATGCTGAGGATGGATTTGAAAAGGGGAAATGATATCTAAGTGGGAATATATCTGCTTGGAAAGAGCAGTTAAAAGTTGCACTTCCTGCTTAGCCATGACTTGGCTGTTAATAATAGGTGTTCCAGTGTATGCTAGGAAAAACTAAGGGTAATAATTCTGTAGCTTTTCATGCCTGGGCGTAGGACCGTACTCCTCTTTGCTTGTATGGAAGGTATATTTGATATCAGAGATTCAGTACCRCCCACCTCATTTGCAGGTGTCTGGTTTGATAGGAACCTGAAAGGCTGAGGAAGCTCAGCAAGTGAGAGAGCTGAGGTAATGGTCATCCCATGAGTCACTCTTAACCTCTGTACCCCCCCCCACACACACACACTCTCTGGGGTCCTCAGATTGTTTGCCTGATCCAGTTGGACAACAGGATGATTTGTGTTTTAACTTGTGCAGGGAACTGCTATAGCATTAAAATTTAGAGCAGAGAACAACAAATGGGGTGACTTCCAGTGGTCTGCAATAATATTAAGAGGCATCTACTCATCTGCACTGGCAAGAGTCATGAGCTGATTAAAGTTTTTGAATTTAGAGAGACGCATTGCGTTTTGTACAGTGCCTAACATAGACCATAAGGCTATCTATTGACATCTCAATTTTTTTGTGTGATGTGTGGGAAATAKGATGAGAACTTCAGGATATCCAGGTAACTTGCCTGTTTTTTGAACTTTTCTGAAATCTTTGCCCCTCCACTTAGCAATCTATCATATTGTCTTCTAATCACTGGCGCTTTTAAAACATTTTAATACCTGTCATTCATGAATGCAGAACCAAAGGAATACTGGAGGTGCTTTCAGGAAGAAAAATGTATTTATACAAATCTATATTTAATAACTTAATACAGTAGATGTACTCAAAGTCTAATTTTCTATTCTATCTGCAGACTGATACCATTTGAGGTGCTTTGTCTCAATTGAGACAGCTTGAAGTTTTGCCTTTTTTCCTTCTGGAATAAAAAAATTTTCTGCCACTTTGGTGAAAATGAGTGCATGATTGMGTCATATTTTTCACTTGCTAATTGTGTTTTCAAATTAGTAATTATATTTGTTCTTTGTATACATAAGTACATAAATTGCTTCAAAATAAATTGTATGACTAATTAATTTTATGTATTTGAATTGAATAGGGTAAGAAGTCAGGCTTGAAATATCTCAGCAGAATAGAAAACATATTGGGAAATGTAGATGCTTCCACAAGAACAGATTAGACTAGCTGTAGCTTTGATCTTAAGTATTTATTTCAAAGGAAAAGTAGAAGTTTAGCACAAGTAAATGAAATATGAGCGTTCGAATCTCTTTTTTTTWAAAAAATATATATAAATCCATAGTTACAACTGTGGCTTTGACAATTAAGTACCAACAATCTGAGGACTCCAGTTAAAGTTCTTTGGCTGCTGATTAGGMTTCCATGGCAGTGATTAGTGAGTGTGAGGATGCAATCACATCTGTAGGGTTTAATCAGCCCAGTGATGGAGAAGTTAGTCCAAAGATGGAGAGAGAAACTAAAACTTCTATATGTTATTCCTATTAGGGTTTTTTACACACTACAAAAAGATGAAAGGTTAAAAAAAATAGGGAAACTTGATATTTTTTAGAATTTATAGGGTTTGTAAATGGTAGTATTGTTTTTCTTATAGTGAAGGAGTATGATATCACTGATGTCTGTAAACAGGAGAGAAGGTGCACTGTGGTACACAGATGTGCATCCTCTGTGATGCTCAGTATTTCATTCTTATGGTTGTAAGCTGCATTTGGTTTCTCCATACTGTACAGCCATATATCTGATTTTCATTTGTGTGAATCTAATACTTTAAGTCCTTAGCTTGGCAGTATGCATGGTTTAGTGTGCTTTCTCTTATAAAATACATTCTGATTATATGGCTATCTTAGAACTTAAAGCATTTCTCTTGACAAATTTATTTGCTAACATAACCCTTTATGCACCTGTGGCGCAGATAAGTGAATGTTTGCAAGTACAGAAGCAAAAGACCTCAGTGACTAGCCTTGTCTACCTTAGTAAGCTTTGAAAGGAGAAACTTTTGGATCTCTATTCTCTGCATAATTTCTCTGTCACCCTTTTGACTCTTGCTTTAAATAAAGGAAACGCTGTTCTGAATTCTCCTGTAGAACAGTCTCCACTGTACATCATTCCCATGGATGAGGAATGCTGCTGTCGTTGCCTAGTGGGGCAAACAATCCTCGCACTACTGCACTGGTAGCGTTGTCATATCTTTTCTGTGCTCTAATGAGTAAGAGCTGAATTCATGTAAATAGTGCCAGTGCTTGTTTTTGTGCTATTTTGTTGCATCCATTTTTTCCACGTTATCATTTTAGAATTGGTTTCTTCATTCATGCTTTCTGTTTGGTTAGTTTTGTCGTGCTATTTTCTTGTAGCACCTATAGATCTGTCCTGTACTGTCACAAATTCGCATAAGGAGAAGGTTGTTCCTATCATACAAAGCTTATAATCTAGCAATAGTAATCTTGTTTTAAAGGAACATTTCACAAGAGCTTGTTGCTGCACAGGTTGTAACGTTTTATTTTGATGGCCATCTGTTCCATGTGTATTTATACAGTGCTTGACAGAATTAGTGTGAGTGAGCTTGGAAGTGTTTCAATAAAAATAAATGATGGACAATGGTAGATATTTATTCACTTGACTCTTTAAAAGGATTAGGAAATCTTGTGGTTATTTTCTGTTTRTTTAGAACATAAGCTGATGGGCAGCAGTTGGAGTACGTTGCTGAACAGAACATCAGTTTGGAGAGGCGAAGAGGAAAACAAAAAAGTTGAAATCCAACCTAGTGGTTTAGGAGACAGTAATAAGTGAAAATTATGATAGAGATCTCAAGTAAAACATGAAATAGAACTTGACTGAGAATCCTTATTTAAAAAATAGAAGACAACTGTATTTGAAGAGTAAGACAGAATTAAGCTTTTTTTTTTTTTAATATAATAATAATAATAAAGACCCACAACTCAGTGACGGTTCATTTTGGCCACTACAGGAAAATGAATTAGGAGCATCCAAAGAATAGAATAGTAAAATACCAAGTATCTTTCAAAACGTGTAGGATCTCTTTTTTTTTTTTTCCGGCAAAGTGGCCCTTACAGCTATACTTTTTCACATGTGATGCAGAGCACTTCTGTGTGTCAGACTTTTCTTTTTCCAGTTTCTTCACGTTGCTTGCTAAGGAAGAAAAAGAAAAGACTGTAATAACTAAATTTTATATCATTTCTGAACTGGATGCTGCTATTGCCTTTCTAGGTGAAAGACGTCATAGCCCAGATGTATRTGCCTATTGGATTTTTCAAAATAAACTATGTAACATCATAGCATATTAGAATCATCAATAGTAGTATGTTATTGTAAATATATGAGACAACAATTGCAGAGAAAATTAATGTCTATCATTAAATTAACTGCTTGTAGTTTGAAAAAGTCCCAAGAACTTAGGTAAGATAAGCTTAGATAAGCTTTTGAGCATACAAGCCCTTCCTAACTAGTATCACTAATGCTAACAATTTTTCTAAATAGTGATAATGCTAATTCTTTTAAAGAAGAAGGGAAAGAAGACTGAAGAAATGCATCTACTTCATAACTATATTTGGTAGCATTTACATCTACAGTTCTTATCTGTAGAACTCATTCACTGTAAAATTATCATGGAGTTAATTCATATGAGACTGTCAYGGCATTTAAGCCATGGTAAGTTTGCTAGCAGAAAACAAGTGGACGATAGTATTGTAGCATCAAGTGTTGATATATACTTCGGCAAACCTCACTGACCTGCATTATTTCATCTCATTAGCACTGTGAATTTGTCCAGCACGTGTGCTGTACACTGTAGTCACCAGTTGAGCCACAAGAAACCACTATTAATAGCAATATGTGCTATATATAATAGCATATATTATATGTAGTTATGTATTTACTCTTCAGTCTGTATGTAGTGTAACACCCTGAAACAGTGATAGATTTTGAAGGACCCTTCTTGAAGGCCAGAGAAGCGGGACTGAATAAAGTTAATCTAAATAACCTCACAGTCCTGATAGCTGTAGTCAGTAATTCTCCTACCAACATGAAGAAAGTAACACTTGAGCTCATCTGCTTCTTCAGAAGAATAAAGCACTAGAGGGAAAGATGCTAAGCATCAATACCTGRCAAGGAAAGCAAAGTACACCAGCTTTGCTGTGAAATTTCAAGAATCCACCTTCTGGTCTTCACTACCTCTTCAGACTGATGCTGAAGAAAAGCATAAACTTCTTTCCTCTCTCCCTTGTGCATGTTATTAAATGCCTCTTGAACTTTTTTTTCCTGCTGCTCTGTTACTCTTTGTGTGCTTTCACCAGAAGAAAGGGAATAGATTATAATAATATTGTAGCACCAATGCTGTCATGTTTACAGTAGTCTTAGTCCAACATAATGATTTGATTAATATGACTTTTTCACTTACTAAAATTAAAAATACTTAAATTTTCCTGGGATTTTGTGCCTTTGGGATGATTTTTTTTCATCTTGTTTCTTTAGCTGTGTTTTTSTGCAGGAAATGTGGAGGAATAAAATGTGTCTTCACTAAGAGACAAGGGCAAAAAATTAATGCAGTGAGTCATCACAGTCACTCCTGCACATACTTACAATCAATAAGTCCTACAGAGGTAATGTGTTTGTTAAAGGGCTATTGTTCCTTAAATCACTGATGGTAGTTCTCCTAAAACTTAAGTTGGTATTTTTGTTTTTTTCTTTTTTTCTTTTTTTTTGTTTTCTTTTTCTCCCTGCAGTATAGTCATTATCAGTGAGATTTGATATTTCAAAGTTTGATATCTGAACAGCCTTGAGGAAGCTTTCARAAATTTCTGGCATACAAAATAAGAAATCTTAATGAGAGTTTTAGAGATAAACCAATCATTCATAGTGCAGAGAAGATGCATGCTAATTTAGTGTGGTTTGGATGGCTAGAATTCACAAGCTACCAAAGTAGTTTAGACAGTGTTGAGTTACCTGCAGAAAAGAGGTTTCCTTGCTTTAATTAAATTGTTGATAGAGAGAGATCTTTTAAAACATTAAAACTTTCCTTTCTTTTGCAGCCTCTTTTCCTTATAGTTATATATCACCCAGAAGCTGTATGTGTTGGTAGTAGTAACAAGATAAGSAGAGATGTATTGTCTTTACCAGAGGGTAAAATCTCGATCCCGCTGAGGTTAATGGGAATATTGCCACCAATATCAGATCTTGAATAAAAGAAGATGTACCCTTTAGTTGTTTTGAGTTTTCTAGCGGGAACAATTATTGTGACAGTAAACTTAGAGACTAATCAGCAATGTCTGTATCACATGCAGAAGTTTGAAGGTTTTTTAGGGAGAGAAACAAAAGCTCTTCTGAGTCAAGTCAGACTTTAGTCCATTTTGTAACAAGATATGGTTTGGTTTATATATTTGATGTTCAACTCAGGTATTTATCATCTTAGCATGAAAAGATAAAATTATTTTTTAGTTGATAAAGCAAAAATAATTGTAGTCATCTCTGCTAAGATTTGATTGTGACCTTTTAAACATTTATCGCTCCAATTTAGTATTTCTGAATTTGTATACTTTAGTGTCAAAATAATTATTTCCTGCCTCTTTCCCCCCCATAAAGYGCTTTCTAGAGAGAACTATTAATGACTACCCTGCTTTCATTCCCCTTGCTTCCAATCTATATTAATTTTCTGGTTGTTGGACTTCTGAAGATGATCACTTTTTTTTTTTTTTTTGAATATGTGAATGACTTCTAGCTTATTTATTTGCTTAAATAATTGCAAAAGAGACTTCAATTCTGTGGTCTTATTTCAGCTTTACAGAGGGTATCTAAGCTGAGGGTTTATCACAGCAGTGTGTCTTCTCTCTAATACAGACAAYAAATACAGCAGTGACTTGAGGAAAGCTATTCTTTTTTGTCTCCGTAGAAATACTGCAGCACAGTCCAGCTTGATTCTGGAATAGACTACAGGAAACGAGTGCTTCCTGCTGCTGGAAAACTTTACTACCTGTAAGTTGATCTRTGATGAGATATTTGCTGTCTTTTTCTTCCTTATTAGCCATTAATTTCCTAGTCAATAGGAAATGAAAAATGTGTAATACAATTAGCAGAGTGTGACTTTTCCTTTCTTTGCCTTCTGGTCCGTTTTGTTCAGCAAACCGCCTTCCATTATGCCTTGATATTAACTTCATTAAACTACATTTTCAGTATCCACACTAGCATCATTTATAATGTGTGACTGAATAAAAWCTAATTAGATTTTTTGGGGAGGTGTGGTGTTTGGAGAACTGAAGTGACAGATGGTTAGAAAGTAATGAATATCCTCTTGTAAGGATTGCACAATTCTCTTATAATAGAAGAACATCCTTATTGTATTTAAGCAATTAAGTATTTATAGAAATCCAATGACAAGGATTCAGTTAATATTGGGTGTTTCTAGTACAGTGAATTAAAAAAAACCCTCCTATTTTGACAGATTAATTGTTTCTGTTTATCATGACAAATTTACTTTCTCTCTTTAATTTATATTTGCAAATAAAACATATTTAAAGAATGCATTCACAGTTCTACTTTCAGTTATGTATCTGTGTAATGAAAACATCTTCTCTTTYATTTAAAATAATCTCAATGATAGCTTAAAATGAGATTTATAACCACAGTATACTTCAACACAATGTATAGTATTGTTTTAAAGATAAAGCATGTTTCCATTAGTAAAGGCACAGTATTTTCACTGATGTKATGGATATTTGAAGTGAAATATCCCTATATCACCTTATGAAGTTCTAGTTGTTTGTGTGGAAGAAGGAAGTACTACTTAGTAAAATTACAACAGTGAATTGTTTCTGAAGTATGCATTTTGTAAAGTGATGGGAGTTAAATGCCAGATTTCTTCCCCATTTTCTTTGAAATGCCTGTGTTGAAATGTTATCCTCTACTACAACTTTTAAGGTGTAACATTTACTATTGTTATTTGCACATGCTTAGGCACCAACTCATCTCTTTCTATTCTGGAAGGTAATGACATCCTTCTATWGACGGAAAATGTATGTCAGATATATACAGGTTTGTATGCACAAACAAGGTGTCACCCTATAAACTCGGTATGCTTAGCATCTGTGAAAAGTAACTCTTGTTTCTTATTGTTGCCTAGTTCCAGTTTCTTTGATAAAGTTTTCTGATGTTTTCTTAGAAATACTGTTTGAAGTAGCCACTGTCATCTCAAAGCTGCTCTTCTAGGCACTTGTTCTGATGTTTACATAGCTGCCCTTAAGGCTCAGCTTGCTGTGCCCCTCGTGCTCTGCGACCTCCTGTTTGATAGATAACCATAACCCTTTCTCATTGCCTGTACTCTGAGGAGATGGAAGACCATCCTTGCGGTGGCCAGCAGGCAACAGGCTTACCATGGCACCTACAGCCTCAGCTCCCAGAGGAGAGAGAATGTAAAAATAAGCCCCAGGAGTAGTGTCCCACTGGAATATTTCAGGGTGTTCTGTGGCAAAACTTCTGACCAGAGGGGTAGCAGAGATTGGTGCCAAGTCTCTCCCCTGTTCTCTTGTTGGAAGGATGTTGGTTATCTCTAGAGCTCTTCATGCAATGCAACAGGAAGAAGTAAAAAAAAAAGAGAAAAATCCTTTAGCTGCTCATGGAAATAAGATAGCTTGTTCCATCTTCTTTTCTATCTGTCAATCTTTGACAGAATCGCATTCGTTCTTCTGTTCAAACTTGCTCATTGGGACTTTCAGTCCTGCAGAACCCAGCTTAGTGTTCTGGTTATTAAAAAATGTGCTGTAAAATGTTTTGCTACAGATTTTTGAAATTTCAGTCATGTCCCTAAAAGAAAATGTTCTTTTCCTACATGCTTACAGTCTGGTTTTAATGGATATAGTATCATAATCTTTTAAAAAATCCTCTTGTTGCTTCATAATCTGCGTACTCTTTTTTTTTCATTTGAAATATGCAACTGGAGGTTGGTTAAAGCTGTTTTATACCCACCTGAAAGCAATCAGTATAACATAATTACAAGGTTCCTGATCAAAGCAACTTCCTTGATCTCAGTCTCAGGATTCTGTTTTCAAAACAAATTTTCTTGGCATCATATTTGAGCATTTCTTCCTGTAGCCTTTATATAAAAGTTTTTGATACATATGTGCCTACACATGTGCACACATTGATATAGATAGGGTCTTCCCACCTTTATGACTTGTTTCTGGTTTGTCTATTCCTATTCATTTGTCGTTTTATCACAGGAAAACACTGCTGAAATATCAGTGTTAAGAAGAAAATTTTTAGAAAGTTTAAAACTTTATTTACATGAATTCAAAATTTTTGTAACTTCCCATTCAGAAAAGAGGGTTTTTTTAAGATTTGAAATGGCACTTGCTGAACTCATGGGATTTTTTTTTCTTTTTCTTTTTTTTTCCTCCTTTCCAAATTCTGTTACGCATACCAGCTTTGCTGTAGCTAATCTTGAACTCAGAAGTGGTTTTGATTCAGTTCTGTTGCTGATGTTTTWAAGGTGCTTAAGGCCTAATGAACAAGAAAGTAATTGTATGACAYGCTGATCATCACTCTTTATTTAGAAGAAGTCTAGAACTATGTTAAGCAATGCAACTTGAGTCAACTCATGGACTTTTAATGCAAACTAGATTATACAAACTTCARTGAAGTTTTATGTATCTGAATTCTAGTCTATGATGTACTGCAGCTTTAACTTACTATTCACAGTTTTCAAATTCAGCTAGACATTTATCCTCTTTGGGGATGAAGCACACAGAAATGTTGGCCATAAAAACCCTATAGTGATCAAAAATATTCTGTGATCAACTGATCTGCAGTTCTTGTGGAAGATGAATATAAATTTTGCTTATGCTCTGAGCACAGGTATTTTCTATGGGACTTCACTGGCTGTGATTGATCTTTTCCCAAACTGTATTTAGGGGGAAAAAAAATTAAGTTCAAAATACTGGAATGATCTCTGCATTAGAAGTTTTAACTTAATTTTGCAAATTATTTGATCAATAGAATCAGTTAACTTGATTTTTTTTTTTTTTTTTAAGGAAAGCTGCCCCAATTTTAATTTCACAAAGTCCTCTCTCAGAAATTTGAAAGGATACTTCTTTAGATGCTTGACTGCCTTGCCTTGTCTATTTGCTCTTATTTTGCATGCAAGATAGAGCCAGAAGCCTTTTTTCTCATTGTGTACACATAGTGTTAATGGATCTGCTCTGCCTGTATTGCCTCATTACTGGAAACAGCTCAAAACACAGAAGTCTTTCAGTGTATGCAAATAAGGCAGAATCATCTACCTGAGAGTTAATATTCTCTACTTTTAAGTGTATTCTAAATCTAATGTTTGTATTTAGAGCATAACATCCTGTTCTCTCTTTTTTTTTATGGGCAAAAAGCTAAGCAGGCTCAGGCAGCTGTTTGATGTTGGCTTCAAGTGTTATTAATTTCATATTCTATTATTCTTTTCACTGTAGCACAAGTGAAGCTGATGTGGAGGCTGTCATGGATAAGTTGTTTGATGAGCTGGCTCAGAAACAAAATGATTGTACGTAAGTTAATTTCTCTTGAAAAAGAATACATTTAGAACACAATGCCCAATCTCCACTGACCAATTAATAAGTTCCATTGCTGTATATGGGTTGATGCCACACTCAAGTGGCAGTCATTGTATCAGCATTTTGTCTAATTTATGTGTTGAATCATGTGCTATTATTCATCAAGCTATGCATTTCCTATCTGTAAGAGATGAATTTTATAGTAATTATCCAGAGAAGATTGAGTCTTTGTTCATGTTCCCATAGTAACTAGACCAAGGATTCTAAAAGTGCAAGGCAGAGAGCTGAGGCTGAATAAAGCGTGTGGAACCATTGCAGACTTCACATTTGAAGAGCTGTGTGACAGAGTGAGTACCCAGTCAAATCTAGATCAGTTAATGCTCAGACTTTTCACAGTTAAAAAAAAATGCTATTTTCCCAAGTCGTACTAAATTAAAAGAGCTTTTTAAACTTGCAAAAAGATTTTGAATGTAAAAAGAAAAAAAAAGAACAAACTCCTGAAAAGAAGTCATTTGCTTTTAAATGATACAGTAAATTCACTCTTAATTATATCACAGATTCCCTTTAAAAATCCAAATTCAGTTGTGTCTGGTGTAACACTATTATTGGAATATGAGTAGTCACAATGTATCAATTTGTAAATAGTATTCAAATACTATTTTTGAAACTTGAGATTGAAGTTGCTACTCAAGAAAAGGAGAAGTGATCCTTATACCACTAGAGTAATGCTCTACTTCTGCTCCAGTCTGTCCTTGCATGCCTTAGTTGTGACTAGGTGTGTAGGTGCTGCTCAGTCCCAGACCTTTCCAAAAATATTGCCATATTTTGCTAAATACTGCCAAATTCTCTGCTAGATTTGTGTTGTTATCCTATTTGGGATATGATTCTGTGTTTGTATATGACCTCAAGTCAGTTTGAATAAAGGCCCCAGAAGCTGAGCTTCTGAGCTCAGTTGCAGCTGAGAGATGCGACAACATCTCTATTGACATCTGAAGTTATTGCTAACTGATCATGACTCTAAAATGGTTGATAGCATCTTTTATTCAAGATGTTACACACTCCTTTAATTGTAAGATCATGTTTTCACTTGCTTGTAACTACCAAGGTGCTAATTATTTGAACAGGAATTTCACTGGTTATGTTTCAGATTGTAGGTTTTGGCTTTTGTTTGTCTTTAGTTTCAGACAAATCCAATTTGATTTTTTTTGTTTCGTTTCCATTCTCACAAAAGAATGGAAATATGTCATGCATAATACAATGTACTGTTCACTAAAATTTTTAAGACTTTTTCTTAACTGTATTATAGTATCTTTTTATGTATCAGGAAAAGGTAGTGTGACAATGCTGTCAGCACATACTTGTAAAATTCTTTAGCCTAATGTATGTCTATTAAACTTACGTGGGATGATAAATCACTTCTAATGAGATGTGCTCTGGAAGATTCTGATCCTGTGGGAACTGGYGGATTCAGAACATCTTAGTGTAAAGTAGTTAAGGTGCTTGGTTTACTATCAAAACAAGCAAAGAGTCCTTATGAAACAACATTTAGAAAAAAAATCATCTAAACAGTCTTGTTACGTTGGTCACTCAGAACTTCAGAAGTTATGCTATCCTAATTCAGATACCTTCTGCAGATGAATTATAGTCTTTATTAAGATAATCACATGCTTAAAATTAACACAACATATCGTACAAAGGTTTTGCTTTAACAGCTTCCTCAGTCATTGTGGCTGTACCTTATTCTCTTTACATAAGCCTTCATTTGTTTTCTCTCTTCAAATAATTTGTTATTATAATTTTTTTGCCCTAATTTTTCTCTTGAGGTCACTGATTTACGTCTGTAGATATTACATTAATGTATTGGTAAGATGGTATGCCTGTACTCATTTTATAGAGAGAGAGAGAGAAGTAAATCATGAACTTCAAAATTGTCTGTTAAATTTGGATGATTGGCTTGGGGTGCCTCTAACCTCTTTTTTTTTTTTCAATGAATGTAAAGTTTTTTTTTAGCAATGTATAGATATAATAAAAAATCGCCATTGACCTGAGCTGCTTTCAAGAGTTTAGTCCTTCAGTGAATCAAGCCCTCAAATCAGGAATCTGGAAAATTTCAAAATTGGATGACATTCTGTGGGAAATTTGGATTTGCCGTTTCTTCCATTTTGCTCCATTCCCCTCCCTGTTTCCTTTAAACCCTTTGCTAAAGGCAGAAGAAATATCCAGGATGAATTCAGTTGTCAAACCATGAGACTATGTTCCTTCTGCCTGAGGTCTTCCAARGTTTGTTTGAAAAATCTATAAAATAGCATCTTTTTTCATAGACTGATAAGTCATTCCCATTGATGCCACAGAAGAAAGAGAAAAATTGGTTGGATCTAGAGGAGTGCATACATGATTTTTAGCCAAAACAAAATGAAGCCAAACCAAGAAGAAAACAAAACTCAAAATCAGGAGGCATTCAACATGTTTAGAAATATCAGGTCATTTAAATATACTCAAGTAATCTGGATAATAAAGAATAGTGTTTGTGGAGGGATAAAGCAGAAAGCTGCAGGAGACATATCTGTAAGTTATTTGTTAATGGTTATGAGTCAGATAGTAGAAAATTGACAGGTAACGAGAGTGCAACTATTAAAAACAAATGAAGAAGGGGAGGGCAGACAGATTGTGAGGTTTGAGAAAGGTGTAATGAGAAGGAAGAAAGTCCAACAAGAATATGTTGGAGGGGAGTTGTTGGCTTTGTGGCTACAGTGAATCTGCAGATTTGTATGAAATATTGAAACAAAGTCTTATGGAAGAGCAGATGGTATGAACGGACACYGGGATGGAGAGGACAACACGAAACTTTCTAGCTGGAGCCTGTTGCTCCTAGGAGGACGCCCTAGGTAGAGGCATGCAGTTTGAAGTTCGTATTTAGGAACATCTTAAACGTACATGGTAATACAGTTGAAAACAAGATTTGTAGTTGATTTTATGTCAGTGATGAGACGTGGTGACAAGCAAGATAAATAGAAAATTTACATTAATGGGGAAAATGATATAATTGATATTACTGAAACCTCTAGGGACAATTCACAAGATAAGAATTTGAAATGGATGCTTACAGCCTGTTTAAAGACAGAGTAGCCAAAACAGATGTAGGATAGGATGCAAGGTTAAAAATGCTGCTGCCTGCCTTAAAGTTAACTAATGCAAAGATCTTGGATATGTATTAATCAGTGTGCTAACTAATAAATCCAAGAGGGTGGTACTGACGTGGGTCTGTTGCAAACAGCATAAGACACAACCTTTCTTAAGCAGTTGGGTGCGAAGTGTGTGAAGAAAAATTATGGTTGCATGGGAAGACTTATGCTATAGATGAAATGCAGAAAAATGTAAAATCTAATTAGCCTAAAATTGCAAATTATAATTGTCCAGCATAAAAAATAMTGCATTCAATACAAGGTCATTTTGGTTTGAGTTGCTTTATGATGGCACATAGTGATCAGATCATCTTGAAATTTGTGGTTGCTTAGGGACCCTCTTCATAATTTTCTTATATTCAGTATGACCAAAAGATAGTTCCAAAGTGCACATTTGAGGGTTCAGAAAGAGTAATTTTCAAAAACACAAGGAAAATATGACCAAAACTAACTGGAAAGGAAAGTGTAAACAAAGCCTATGAATCTAAAGGACTTTATGAGGAAGCAGATGCTAAAAAAAGTATGCCCTGCATCACTGTCAAGACAAATAATACAGAATAAATGGCAACTAATTAAGAAGTGCAGAAAAATTAAAGAGAAGCTAAAGGTAAGGGACAAATATCATGCCTGYTCAGCTATGAGGGTTTTTAAAGTGATGTAGGAGTTTAGATACGGTTTATATTATCTGAATATTACTGGCTTGTTCCTAGATGGAGATGGCTGCGCTTCTAGCAATGGTGTAGAARAGTGAAAAGGTTTTTCTTAAATTATTTTGTTCTGAATGAAACAGAGTGAAATATTTGTTTCACTAAAGGACAGTAAAATAATTTTCAGTCTATTGGTAACTTGAGAGTATGTTAAAAATACCCTGCAAATATGTTTCAAGTTACCCGAGTCCTGGAAAAGCAGGCTGAGATCTCTGACAAGTTGTTTGTCTTTCATAAATGTTGGAGTGCAAGAGAAAGTCCAGAGTGCTAGAAGAGTGCTAATAGTATATCAATATTGTAAAAAAATCCAGAAACAGAATGACCTGGATAACTACAAACTGTCAGTCACTGGATTCACACCATAGATTAAAAAATGGAAACAAAAAGAATTCCGTAATTTTTGTCAAAAAGGTTGACTTTTATATATACCCTTTTTTAAAAGAAATTGGTGTTTCACAATGTGAACAAAGTACATGTTAAATGGATCAAGAAGTTAGATAAATAACATACAAAAATATTATTAGTGAAGGATTTTTGTTGACTATAGTATTTCTAATGAGCTTACACAAGTCTTCCTACCAAGCATAATACAACCTTTTTTTTCCCTTCATCAGTTTCAGATATAACACAAATGCTAAATCAGATTTGTTGTAAATCCAAATACTGCTTTGTATACRGTGGGAGTGGAGAGGAAATGAAAATAGGGATGCTACATGCAATAGCATACTTCCTGGTGGAACAGGGGACTTTGAGAGRGAGAAGGAGAGAATTTGTTTTGTTTTGGCTTTTTTGATATAGGTAACAAAATCTTGCATCTTTGTTTTGGGAACACARGTCATACCTACAGGGGGGAGGAGACTGTGTCCTAGTAGTGACTTTGAAATAGATGGAAGTGTTGTAATGGAAAAGCAGCTCAAAATGAGCTTCCTGTCTAGTGTGTGTTTTAAGACATAATTTCATCTGGGTTGGATGGGATGGAAATAAACAGGAGAGTAGAGAAGTGACTTTAATTTTGAAAACTTCTCAGTGAGGTTATAGCAGAGTTAGGTACAGTTTTGATGTCAAAATTTTAGAAAAGATACTGAAAAATCTGAACGAACAAGAAAAAGCTGCAAAAATTATTGGAGCTGGAGAATTTGTGCCCTCAAATGAAAGACTTTGGAGCTCRATTTGTTGAGCTTATCAAAAAGAAGATTGAAAGGTGATTTCTGACATACAACTGCCTTCACAGAAAAAATATAGATATTAATGGACTCCTAAATCTAGCAGAGGACATCATGAAGACCAGATACTACAGAGATTTAGACCAAAAAAAAAAAAAAAAAAAAAAAAAAAAAAAAAAAAAAAAAAAAAAAAGACTCATTTGAAACAGTAAAGGAAATGGCAGGGCTTCCATGTGTTATGTTTCAAAACTAGATATCATTTTAGCTTTAATTTTAGAAATATGCTAGTTCTTAGGCTTAACTGTCTATAAAATTCAGGAAACTGGAGGATTTCATGATCTCTTCTGGTCTTAAGCTGTCTGGATCTCCTAAGGTGAGAGAGTCGGGGGCCCTGCTGTGGTGTGGCTAGTGGCTCTGCAGTGGCTCATGCAGCAGGCAAGAGTTCAGCTCGCCCACTGCAGCCCTCGGGGCAAAAAGCCCAGTGCCTCCAAGGGGATCACCTGGGCTATCAGCTGCCTGCGTTCAGCCCAGTCACGCTTTTGGAAGGTGGATCTTTAGCCTGTGGCTAATCTACGTAGTGAGGGCTGACTGCAGTTTTCCAATGCTTGTAACTTCCTCAGATTTGAGTGGAGTTTCACAAAAGGAGTGTGAGACATACCCCTGATACCAGCGCAACCTTTTTTCCAAATTTGACATTCTTGGTCCAYGGTGTGGAAACACTACACTTCCTCTTTGAGCCCTTAGTAAAAGAAAACTTAACGTGAGCAGCAAGGTCTGCAGTAACTAACTGAAACTTCTACAAATAAATACGCACTGACACACACAGACATTCATATTCATGCATTCAAGTCAGTTTGAAGCTTCCACACAGAATGGAAAACAGTAGGGTAGCTAATATAGGAAGCTTTTAAGATGAAAACTAGTTTCACCATGGAAGGTAGATACTGATTCTCTCTAGATTTTATTTACCTATTTACCATCTGGTAAATACAGTATGCAAGACTCCTTTGTGTGTGAAGATATTCTTGCGTTGTCACCATCTTCTGAAAGAAAAATATCATACAATTTGATGTCATACAATACATAATGCAGTTAATTTTAGTTAAACTTCTTCCTTCTAAACTTCTTTCTTCTATTTAATTCATAGTTCTGAAAACATTACATGATTTAGAGTGATTTAGGATAATTAAGTGAGTGCAATGAAGGGAATCTGTTGTTTTTGAAAGTTATTTTTGATTACACTGAATTGTTGTGATGCTATCTTGGAAKATATTACCTGGAGTTTTCTGAAACTGGCATATCCCAGTGCTCATGAAATTCTTGATAATCAGCTTAGCACGAATGAGCAACAGTGTAGTTAAGACGTGGTGAATTTATTACTTTGGCTTGCCATAACCCTTCATGGTTCAAGAAGTAAGAATTTAATTTGAGTTTATGCAAGAGAAAGGATGGATGCTGTTGTTAYGTTGTAGAAGTAGCTTGTCACAATAATGTGAGGACAGAGTCATTTGGATGATAGTGTCTCACAGTCTGGTCGGGGATAACTGTTACGGTGCAATCTATAGTGATAAATATCCAGATCTAAGAACTACATTTACACTAGTTGGTGTAGGATTAAAAAGAGAGATTTGAAGCACTTCAGAGAATTATTTATTTAAATAGTAATTTTTTGTAATACATTTCATCTGAACTTTCTGTAAAACTTTTTCAAATTAGGTGAAGTTTCTTCTGAAATAAAAATAACAATTGAAGAAGCAGTTGGTAACTTCACACTATTTGAAATGTCTCCTAGCTTAAAACAGCTCAAAGTAGCTGTTCCTGTGCTTAGTGCCTGGAGACTTTGGGAGATTGACTTAGTAACCTTCCGGTATTAGTCTTTACTTGTTTGATGCTACTATCAAATTTTTGCATGTCAACAAGTAAGAAAGTATTTCTGTCTAAAAAATAATGTTTCAGATCTTGGTAATTAACAGTTAGCCTTTAATGTGTTTGAACATAAAGTATAAAGAATATGGTATATGTCATACTGATACTTTCTATCAAGTCATCTGCAAAAGGTATCTTGACACATTATTCTTTACATCAGTTTTCAAGTCATAATCTCGCTGTGGAGGAAAATTCCAGGTATCAGCTAATTTAGTTAAGATCAAATCCATAAAGTTAATTTTTTGATTTACTGGCTTATGTGATCATGTGGAAAACTAAGAAATGCTACATGAGAGGATATTAATATATTTTAGTTGCTTTAAAATGAAATAAAAAGCAAATTTTCAAGTCTCTAACATGCCAAGGATTTATCCAACAGTGAGGCTCATTCAAGCATTTGTCATGGCTTGAAAATAGTTACCTGTGCATTAGAATGATTTCCTTTAAATGAGCTTTTTTCTTATCAGTTTCTCCAGTCTAATTTTCCAGGAGAACTGTGTTTGTGTTTTATAAAAAACATTTCTTATCCTACCATCTTTTCTAAAGCCATGGAAAATGAACAAACTTAGCCAGAGAAGGCTGGGAGAGGCACTAAGCACAACACTGATATGCAGTCTCTGAATTTTAGTGCTACCATTAACTTCGCTCATTCTCTGTGGCTGTGGGCAGATAACTTAATTTCTTGCCCTCACTTTCTCCATCTATACATTTACTAATCTAGCTAAGTTGTTGCAAAACATAATTTTTAGGAAATGCTGCATGCCATTTAGCATGTGACTAAAAGATTGCTATTATAGTGGATGCTAAGAAACTGGTTCTTGATACTGAAATACAATTTATTGTTCCTGACAAATTCTAGAAGACTTCTGGATGGATCGGATCTTATAACTCAAACTCAACTATTTTTTTTTTCTTTTTCCAGGAGTAATTTTAAGTATATCCAAAGTTCAGATTAATATATTTTTTAAAAAATAAAATGCTCATACTAACTTGCTGTTAAAATCTCCAGGTCATAAACTAGAGATCATACAAGCATAAGTCATACTGCCTCTTGAGAGTAAAGGTTTGTTTCTCCATGTTTTCACATTAAATTCAGTCTTCGTTAATGATGCCTTAGAAAAGTCGCACTTTTCCCCTCCCCTTTCTTCAGTTTTGTTTTATTTAAACTATTTGCTTAAAAGCTGGTGATTGTGGCAGTTTTGACTTGAACCTTGATCTCATATAAATAATTTAGACAACAATATACATCATTGTATCATTCTTCCTAGGTCAAAAGGAGGTCAATATAGTCTAGCTCACGGTATTGCCTTTCAAAAGCTTGCTCTCACTTATGCATAGCAAATACTGCCCTCTGCTGGTAAAAGTGACTTTTTCGTTTAATATAGTCAAAACGCGTTTAAGTCTTTTCTTTAGAGGCTGAATAACTTTGCTTCGTGGATCATATAGTATTTTCATTAGGTAATTAGGCAATTAAATATATCCTTGCATCCAACCACCAAGTACCAGGCAATGCAGTCTCTTAACGTGAGGGGAAAATGTGTCTATAAAACTTGACTTTGTGGATGGGTAAGCTAAAGAACAAACAGTAATGGTAAATCCAAAAGGTTTAATACAGAAATGCTTTCAAGTCCATAAACTGGTCACTGGAACCTGGGAAAATAAATCAGAGAARTATTACAGTACGCATGTCCTCTTCTTATAATCACCCTAAATAACTGTTACTGGCCACTGTTAGAGGGTATGCAGCTAGATGGATCTTTGGACTGGCTCTTTGTGGACTTTCTTATTTTTAAAGTAATTTAAATAAGGTCATGTTTTCTCACGGAGCTGGAAAAAAAAACAGTGAGGGAATTCAGGTTACTAACCATTAAGCAAACATACTATAACATCACTAAGAAAATAAATTCAATATCCATATCCTGAAAGGCAGTATAACCATATCTTTTTGTTCAGAATATGTTTAGCTGTTCTATAAGTGGCAAAATGTGACATTAATATAAATTAACACAACAAAGAAGTGGCCAAAGGTTTATGTTAGATTCCATTGCAGTGAGCTCACTGCACAGATCACGAGGAAGATCTCACTTGAATAGCTTGTACTTCAAAATGAAAGATGTAACCAGCTATTAAAAAGAAATAAACGCAATTTTCAAGGCACCAGGTAATTTAGGAACGCAAGTCCAGGTCTGTCTTTAAGCTCAGTTGAACTTGAACAGTTGAACAATTGAACCCAAATAACACAAATCAGCTACATTTGTACTTTAATGCTTCTGAATCATTTTGAGAAGGGATTGCTTTCAGCAAGAATTGCTGAATGTGTCCACTCTCTAATCTGATGCTTTCTTTAGGATTGTTAGGTGTAGTTGTAAATACCATGTAAATGCCATGGAGTTGAGCAGAAGTGAGCACCATTTTCAGAAACTTTTTAGAATCATAGTTTTTCTTTTAATCTCTAGTTTTATTCCTAGCAGGAGATTAGCTCTAAAACTTCAGTTTATGCAGCTTCCACTGAAGACAATACTAATAATTAAGTCTCAATAAACACCGAAGACATAAAACAGAATGGTCTGACTATCTATATTACTATGTTACAATATTTCCACCTGAGAGGAGGTTCTCGATGTATTTTGTAAAATATATTTAAGAATTAGATATAGTAACATTTTTTTGGTATAGAAGCTGATTAGCTCTTCTACCCCAGTGTTTATGGATCTCAGATTCCTGCTCTGCTGATGACCCATGTAGGTGTCAATAAAGCTGGAAAATAGCTTACGACAGGTATAGGATAAGGTGCTTTCAACAACAACCTGCAGCAAGGAAATTCCAGAATGGCTGTTGCTAGTGAAATCTTAATTTGCCCCATTTTCTGCAAACACCATGGTTGTGGCAATAAATTCATTACTGTAAGTGAAGTACCTAGCTACTATGATAACAAAAGCATAAGAAGAAAAGCATAATGTTTTCTTCACATAAGCATTTGAAAAGTCCATAGTAAATGAGATCATGTAACACGCCTCCAGTAATGAAAATAAAACCTGCATTGGTAGGTGTGCACTATGTGAGAACCACTGCTCTGTGTACTAGGTATGACGGATCCCGTGGGGAGGGAAGAAGTATCCATTAATGGAATTAAAGACTATATTGTAAAGCATACATCCAAGGGAGTTAAATCATTGATACACAGGCAACTGTTGTCTAACGTGGATGTGTGTTTGACTTTTCAGCCTTAATAACGTTCTTTCAATATAGCCTTCATTTGTGTGACTGCCACTGGAGATGTCACTGGCTTTATTTCTGGTGTCTTGCCTCTGAGAGTAGCCGAAACATACTTTAAAAAATATTTTAAAAGAAGGAACAACAAATGAATCAGCAAATATTTAACAAACAAGTTTTGTAGCCATCATGTCAAGTGGCAGTCAAACAAGTTAAAATAATGCAATTTAAAGTTGCAAGCTGACTCAGACTGCTTAGTTAGGACACCCCAAAATAAAACAATGTATAATTTTAATTTTTCCTCAGTACGCATTCTGATGTGATCTTTAATTACATGATGACATTTCCTCCTCCACAGGATCTCTTCAATAAAAGTTGGTAAGAAATTGCCTTCTTTCTTAAATCCTCAGTTTATTAATTATGCTTTAAATGAAATTCTCATCTTTGCCTCTTAAGTTTACAAGGCTTTCCAGTAGTTATGCATTGCTATCTGTGTCTTCAAATGTCTTCACCAAGATAGCTGTGCCCTCTTTACATTCTTATTTAATGTGCAGTTGCATCATAAATCATGCCTCAGATTTTCATTTCTCTTGAATCATGATCTTGAAGCATTATCCCAACTCCCCGTTGTAACAATCAGCTATACTAGTGATAGAGAGGGGCTCCTCTGGAAACAACACGGAGCTTTATAATGGTTTGGCTTTGCTTACTGTCTATGCCGTAAATGTTACACGGTCTTGAACTGTGTTTTGTTTTAAGGAAGTTTTGGAGTATTTAGGGTCTGTACTAAATTTTAGTTAGTGTCAGTTACTAATGTTCAGTGTTTTATTAGAACCAGACCTGGAATATATCTTCCAACACCAACAAACAGATTTTCTCTTAAGATGAAACGCCTTTGCCTAACATATGTAAAGTGTTTTGTATTCTTCAGACAATCTCTAAAAGATGAGCTACTTTGTCATTGATGAGTCAAAGCAGGGTGCTTTATACGCTAATTAAATGTAATGTATAATAGAAACAGAAGACAACTAACTCTTAATACAGTCCACAGACAGCTCTAAAAAACAAACATCCTACTTGAACTGAGATGTTGATAGCTGAAAATGCATTAAGTAGACAGAGAAACAAAAACAAATGAAGGTGAGAACTCAGTCAGGCAAGCTGAAGTGGACTAAACACTTTGTCAGGAGGGTAGCCCGTGTTAGTGCTAATGCATTTTGCATTAGTATGATGCCTGTAAAATACTGACTCCTGGCATCGGAGTTAATGACAAAAAACCTTCAATAGCTTTACCTTATCTACACATTTTTAAATACAGGAAGAATAATACATAAGATTTTTCTGTTAATGTTTATTGCAAAAGATTTGTGCAGCTTATGAAAGAGCTGGTATCAGACAATAAGGGACAGTTGTTACCCTTAAGTGCGTTGTGGTTCTGAAGTTCAGTTTTGATCAATAATTGATGAAAAGAAAAAAAGATCAGACTGCCACAAACACACATCAAACAAATTAAGCTATTTTTAGAATGTTGTTCATAGAACCAGATTAATCAGGCTAAGATTTTAGTACGAGGATTTCCTGTATCATCAATACCAGGATTTGCAGCTTCATTTGCAACTTCAGAGGAAGCAATGCCTTCATATATGCTACTGACTAAAATGAAGTACTTTGTGATTAAGGTTCATAAAATAATCTGCAATCCCAGAGAATTATACAGAGGGTAATAGTAAATTTCTAAAAATCACTTGCTGCCGGTCTTGTCATCTTGTCCGAGCCTGTTTTTGGAAGTCAGGCCGCAGCCACTGCTGCGTGTCTTGCTGCAACGTGAGGGGGGGGAAAGGTCTGTAGACAATACTCCAGAGAGGTGAGGCTATTTTGACAGCACATTTAACCGGGGAGGGGTGGGCTGGCTGGTGAAATAGTGGAACTTTGCTCCTAAATGGAGCTTCTGTATGTGGAGCATACAGCCTGAATCTCTGGTGCTGGAGTGGTTTGGCCTTGAACCTATTTTCTCTGGCGCTGGTATTATCCTGTTGCCCAGAGTCAGTGCGTGAGTKCTGGTGCCAGCCTTTTGCCAGTGCTGCGAGTGGAACAGGCCAGGGAGGAGGTGACTTGAGGAGAAGCCRCCTGAGTGCCCCCGTGTCACCCTCGCCCGTGCTTGGAGTGCTTTGACCATTAAGGGCCAGTTGGAAGAGCTTCTGAGCAATTGGGAGCAGCATGGAAACTGGGCCCTTACCAAGGTCAGAGGAATACAAACAGGATTTAAACTGTCCCCAGAACGTTCGCAAACTTGGTAATTGTTGCTGCTTTTTACAAAGGAGAATAAGGCGGAAGGAAATTAAATAGCTTCTCCAAGATCAGAGCAAGTCACTGTTAAAAGCAAGGTTAAAAACTTTTGTCTTGATCTCCATGGTCATGTCTTTTTACACTCTAGAAGGTCTGAAAACTCTTGTATGTAGAGAACAACAACTGCAGCCACCTGAGCCAAATATAACAGACTGAGTTTTGGTTGTTTTTCATTGGGCTTGAGTCTTGGCAGGGATGTACAAACTTACTCTATCAAAATAGTCATGGCTGTTAGGCTCAGATCTTTCCTACGATAATGTCTTCAAAGACATTTTTCTGTCAACATTGACAAAATATTATTACTTAAGACTTGGAAGATTTGGCTTAGAGAGTTCAGAATTCTTGTTAAACAGCTCAAAATGATGTGTTTTTGTACATGTTTAATTTAAGGAATTTTGAAATGCCTGTCTTTTGCACTGCTGAAGTAGTTTGAATTCTTGTTTGGCTGTGATGAGGAGGCAAATTGTAACCTTCTGTTTTTATATCCATATAAGAACCAAAAGAAGTATTAATTCTTCATTTTTTCACATTTGAAATATATTAGCCTGATTTTTGTCTTCCAAAGCCCCCATCTCACCTCATAGTTTTCATGTTTGATACCCACCAAGGTGCACAGAAAGTTCTTGTGGTTTTATGAAGGTGTACAGCTCTGGGGCTGGGTGGATTTTGTGGATTTGCAAACATTTGAAACATTWTTTTTTTTTCCTTTTAGGAACTGGTTTTTAATATTTGAGACTCTGTATTTGCAGTGAGGGGGGGGATTCAGAAGTATGGTTTGTGGCACAGAGGAATAATTCCTCAGAGTTTTGAGCTTTGGTAGAAGAGTGCTTGGCCTAATCTTGTGATAAAAGAATGAACCTGACTAGCAGGGATGTTGATAATCTCATACCTGAAGAGAGACAAAAGAAATTATTTCTCCTCTTACATGCAATCAGGTTGCTGCTCTTGTCCCTTCCAGATACCCTGCATACAGACATACTTGATCTTCTCTGTACTTAACAGTAGTTCAGTGCTAAATATAGAATAAAAATTATCATTACCTAAGTCCTTTTTTTGCAGGCAATCTTAAAATCTCCAGGAGTATCTTCATATATGTTGGTTTTAGTGCTTCCCTCCCGCCCCCTTTTTTTTTGCATTTGATATGATTATTGTCCAGCTAGCTATAATCTGTATCTGATACTGGGATATTTGGTGGGTTTTCTCCGTAATGTTTCCATCCAGCAGTCGCTTCAGACTTCCTTGAACCTTTTCTTGCTTTATTTCATCGAAACATTGCAAGTTCAGCTACTCTGCATTCACATGAGACTTTTCAGAGGTTATATGTGAAACTGTTGCTGCTAGCCATTTGGTTTCTAGCTGTGAAGCCCATAGTAACAGAAGGGGGGCTGAAATGAGAGAAAATGAACAGTATATATAACTTAGAGAAGAGGCTGCAGTATATAGTGCTGTTAAATACTGCTAAAAATACCTGCAAGTTTTTGTAGTTATTCTTCTCCACAGACATCACAGGGAAGTTGCATGGTTGTGAATGGGAAAATGGGGTGATTCATGAGACTGCAAATGGAAAAACTGGCTTAGAATCTGAGGCTTTAATACCTGCCTCTGAGGTTAGCTGATGAGATGCTCTAACTTACTTCCATCAGCCTCCAGAAGACTTTTTGGAACGCTGTCAAGACTTCACTCACCTTTGCTTGTGTATAGACCATTTCTACAGGTTCCTTCTCATCTCTAAATAAAACCCAAAGCCTAGTCTAATCATACACAGTCATTAAGAACCCCCCCATAATTTCTTGAAGAAGGATTCTAGTTAAGCAGTTATGTTTTTTTGCCTGCAGCAAAATTGTTTGGTTATTTCAGTTGCCTAAAATATCTTTAGTTGCCTGGGTTTAAGATATTAGCAGTATTGCAATGCCTCATAACCATATTGCATATTGGGACAGTGCATTCTTTAGTCAGGAAGAGAGTTCTAACATTATCATGCAAAATGCGGCTGACCTTGCTCTCTGAAGCATTTCCATCCAATGCGCTGAAGTGTTCACGCAGGTAAAACTAATGGGACTGATTTCAGGACTTGCAAAGGGGTGTATGAAGCTTTTTTCTCCTGAGTACAATGACTTAATAGCTCAAGATAAAACGTTGCCTGTGGTGCTAACAGGGTAGACCTTACAGGAATAATGACCTTTCATGTAATGAAAAAGTCATTTTAAACAAATGTATTTGAATGTGTACTTGCATGAGCTACCACTGTCTGTGCATATCTTCTGTTGATGATTTRGACATGTAAATAGAAACTAAATGTACTTTTAAGCTTTTCATTTCACTATTATAGGTGAAACCATGCACAATTTGTCTTTTTGTCTGCTTCCTGTTACTTTCAGTACTTGGAACGTAAGGTTTCATTAAATAAGAATTATTCTTAGTTGAATCAAATACATTTCTACATACGATTTTAGGAGCTAGTCTATGCATTTGTTCTTGTTTGAAGATCTTGCTACTGGAAAGCATCAATAATAAATACTCCTAATTACCGTTCAAGTTGTTTATGCTTTGTGTTGACTTTGTGGCTTAACCATCTTTAGTCTGCTCACAGAGATGGTTCATAGTGGTTATTTTGTTTAAGCTCCTCAGAGAGGTCATAATACGATGTCAGGATGCAGAAGAGTCAAATTTTTAACAACGAAGTACCGTTCAGGTAAACTCAACAAAAAGGAATGAGCACCCATATTTYACCTATATCAGCAAGGGCAAAGTGAACTATTCCAGAAACATAAAATATGATGGAACAAAAATAAGAATATGATTAGGACTTTTCACATTCTCTTCTGTAATTGTAGTAGTTAAAGATGCAGAGTTTGTATATTGTTCTGCTTAGGGTTTCCATTTGAAACGTCTTTTTTGTTTCAGCCTCTTGGTGCCAGTGACTATTTGGAAATATCCAAGCACTTTGACACAGTATTTGTTCGCAACATACCACTTCTTACAATGGCAAAAAGGACACAAGCTCGCCGCTTCATTACTCTTATTGATACCTTTTATGAGCATAAGGTGAGAACTAAGCATTCCATAGCTGTATTGGAATAATATAGGGAGTGCCAAAACCTGACTGTTAAAGTCTTGCTTCAAATTAATTACTTATTAATAATTTGGAAAACATAAGCAGAATGGACTAGCACTRTGAAGAAACATCATTCCAGTTTCATGCGAAAGACCCCATTTCAGGAGAGCCAAATAGGCAGGTAGTTTTAAATACTTTCAGTTTCTGTAAACATTAAGCATGACCATAAGCATAGGTCTGAGATTATTTGCCTTTCTTTAATTGGAATGTTATATTTTTCTAACTCAAAAAACCCACAGAAGCTGTGTCATTATTTTAACAATGAAAGATTGTGTTGCTACTATGCTGGAGCTGAACTGAGAGTAAGTTATTTTAGTTTGTATGGACAGTTGGTCAGGAATCAGTGCCCTCCTGAACAGGGTACTGAAAGGTAATGGTGTACCTACATGTATTACTAATTTCAGAAGAAACAGTCACTGTAGCCTTTGCATTACATTGCAGAACTGCTAATGGAATATTAATGATAAATGCAGCACTTCATATAGATTTACAGCAGCTTCAATCACTGAAGCAAAATCAGCACTATTAAAACAAAAAAAGGCAAATTCATGCTTAATTTTTTTTTAAAAAAGTAATGAAAGATATTAAACTCCATTCTATGTGCAATTATATATGCACACACTTAAATATTCATGCAATCAGGAAATATCAATGGAGGTTTTTCAAGAATGTCCTGGCAAGAAGGTCAGAAAGGCCCCGATTCAACACAGTATTGAAGTGTGCGCTCTAACTAATCGTGTGAGTAGTCTCATTGAGGTCAGCCGGATTCTTTGTGCTCTCTGAATTAGAAATGAATAGTTTCTTAGAGGATATACTAATATTTATAAACTAATGATAGTGTGTCAGAAATACTTTTATTTTGTGATCTGCATGCTATCATTAAGAATTGTCAGCAAACAGTTGCATTCTTCCATAGAAAAAATACACAACTATTACACTCCAATTACCAATAATTGTGTGGAAAAACTATCTGAGGGAGCTTATTTGTAGAGACCTGTCTACAGCAGCAACATTTTGCCTGGATGTTTGCAACTAGTGACTACTTCTGTAATACACTGCAGTCCTCCAGAGAGCACATCTTACTGCACATAGTTTCTCCTCCCAACAGACATGAAAACAGCATTGTCATTATTATTAGCAAAAAAACATTTATTTGAGTATCTCAGGCGATAGCAGACTGGCAAAACTCAGCATTTGGGGAAATCTTGTATTCAAGCATACTATATATGGAACGACCTGTGCAGTTCACTTACTACCCAGAGGAATCCTAACTATGGGGAAAAAAATGTTGCTGAAGAGTATTTTATAGCTATATATATTTTACGAAGTAAATTTAATTGTGAATTCTTTGCAAATATGCTGATAGAGCAGATATTCCCAGTATTTAGGAGCACAGATACACTGTTCTCTGAGTAAAAGTTACTTCAGTTGTCATTAAGAAAAAGATTGTGTAAGGTTAATATTCCAAGTGACTAGGTCAGGTAAATCTGTAATAGCACTGATAACAAGAGAAAGGAAAAATACCTGGGAAAAAACAAGGTCRTAAACTGAAGTTTGCTTTTCATAAAAGATGTATTTTATCCCTTATGCATAAAACACAAGTGATCGTATTGTTGCCTGTTTTTCCTCTCTCAGGTGCGTATTATTTGTTCGGCAGTGACTCCTCTCCAAAGCTTGTTCCTGGTAGAACATAACAATGGTGAGCTAGAGGACAACAGAGTGTTGATGGATGATCTGGACTTGAGCCAGGTACATGATATTAACATCGTCTCCCTTTTGTAGCAAAATTGGTTTTGGTCTCCTAATTACAGCAGCAATTTAGGAAAAGAAATCGAGTCAACATTTAACTAGTGATTTGCTGCTTTTTCTGCAATGTATCTGTCACTCTCATAATTGTATGTTACATTGTTCATTCATGGTCAAAGAAAATATCACAATATATAGAATCATTTTGCATAAGTTTTAGGGGCATTTTGATTGTTAATGGTTATATCTATTCAACATTTATGAAAACAGTGATTTAAGTTTAGCTCTTATATTTAAAATACAGAAATAAAAATGGTCTGTTCTAGCTCTTTGTAGAATATACGGGGCTATCGTCTTAGTTCCTCACAGTGAATGCTATTTTGCATGCCCCTTATTCTGTTTTTTCTTTCCTTTGCAATATAGTCATTCTTGATGAATTTTTAAATGGTCTTGAAAAAAACCCTATACAAATAGAGGCAACAGAAAATTAGAAATAGATGGTTACAATGTCATCGTGTTGTTCTTAAATCAAATTCTCTGCTTTGCTATGTTTCTTCAAAGGAATAACTAGCTGAAATAAGTGTTTCTCTTTAGAATTAATTTTAGGAGATTAACTTTCTTTTGCATTGATGTCATACTGCTGTCTTGTGTTGTTATAGCCTGTAAAGCATTCAGTATTACAGTTTAGACAGGATGGACTTCAGTACAGCTATGTTTCTCACAGTTTTGTGGTACCATTTTTGTGTATTTATGTAGGAATCTGCCAAAGAACTCTCCATGTTTACAGGAGAAGAGGAAATTTTTGCATTTCAGCGTACTATCTCTCGGCTTACAGAAATGCAGACTGAACAGTATTGGAAAGATGGGGACAGAAGCAAAAAATAGTTATAATTAGAAGATGAATAAAAGAACACTAAAAAAAGTGTGTAAAGAATTAAAACTACGGAATTGGAATGCTTTTTAGCACAAAAGAAATAATTTATTGCACTTTACCTTCTGGACCATGTTTTTTTCATCGAGTGGTTTTTATGCTTCATACATAAGGACTCAGTTTTGTGAGTGTTTTGGGTTTTTTCTGTACCACTAGTTTATGGCTATATGAAATTTTGTCTTTATTTYCTTTTCTGTAAAACATAAATTTGATGTACAGGAAATTTAAGTGGATCAGAATTCTTGACTGGAGACACAGTCAATGGGCTGTGCTGGGTTGATGGTAGATTTATACTGTTCTTGCATGTAGAGGGTACTTTGTGGTTTGCGCACTCTGCCTGTCACGTATAAGACAACTTGCACAAAAGAAGGATCAAATGTTTTGTGTGTGAAACTCCTGATGTAGCAGAAGTTCCTGCTAGAATCGCAGTTTCTTGTAATCAGACGGTTACTCGCTCTGCTTGACTGAAAACTAATAATTTGATTCAGGAGAGAAACCCAAGGAAGAGTTTGAAGGTACTTGAAACCTCAGATGATCCAAATAAGCATGAGTGATGAAAGAAAACTATAATAAGATAGGGTACAATGTAACACAAGTGCAAGCCAATAATTTTCTTATATTTTCTACCAAAAATGAAGTTCATGCAAGCTGGATGTGCTGCTTATACACTAATTTCTTTCTACCATGAAGTTTCTAAGGCTTCTTTTTTACAACACCTTCCATTGCTAGTACCACACCTGCCCCGATCAGGGGACACTAGTACACAGTACCACTGAGGCAGTTCATCATATTGCAATGTGAGTGTGTTTTATGAAAAAGATGGGACCTTCACTGATTTCCAAAATCACGTCCTCCATTCTGGTATTTGTAGTTGAAAACTTCCTTTTAGCTAGAAGTGCCTTTAACTGTGTTTTAATCTAATTGAAACAAAACATGGTATTACTCATATTAGCTTGTATGCTACTTTTATAAGATATCATTTTAAGAGTGTATTTTAAAATAGTTTCCCTGAATAGGGAAAAAGTACTGTGCAGATAGGCTGAGAAGACTGCCCTGATTTCTTGGCAAGGAGATGCATTGCATCCCATCCCCAAATCTGAGGATTTTCTGTAGATTTTACAATATGACTTCTTTTGCATCATATGTGTCACCAAAATTTTTTTTTCTGCATTCATTAAGCCTCTTTAAATTATTAATTTTTTTAAGCCTCATTAAATTATAATCCTGTGGCTCCTGGGCAAAGGTTCTTGTGCCCAAACTGTTGCAGCTTTGCCTGATGCCATCCGAGGCTTTTTCGCCTTCCGGACACCCATCCCGACGTGGGGTGCGCAGGGTTTCTGGAAGCGCCGCAGGCCTTGGTAGTCTTTGAGAGCCGCCCGAGATGGAGGCGAGCTGCTTCCAGGGCACATTGCTAAATAAAGCTACAATCACAAAAATCTTTTAAATGAGATTTTTGGAGGGTGAGGAAGGTGAGAAGCAGGGAGTTTTCCTCTGCATTTAGATGTGTTATGGTAATATAGATGTTTTGGAGCCACGTGCTCTAGTCCTGTTTTTCTGTTCTGATCATTTCTCTCTACTCTGAAAGTTACTTAAAGTGGCTACACCAATTCTTCAGATAATTTTCAAAGCCTATACTTAGTTGTGTAAATGGCAAACTATGTTATTCCCACAAGGGTGACTACAACAAAGGATTTTAATATATATTTATGAAAAATCCAGTCACAGTAGCTTGCATTTAATAGGAATTTCAGAAGAACTGATATATACTCTCAGAGATTTAATTTATTAATTAGGTTAATTTAGATTAATTAGGTTTCTCAGCAGAGGAACTATTGAGAAATTATTTTCATGCATGCAAATGTATGTATGTATATTTAAAAGAATACTAATATATGTAATTTAATTTKGTGTGCATATATATTTATATATGGTAGTCTCTACTCATTTGCCTGAGCCTAAGCTGATGAGTCTCCTGAAGTTTCAGCCTAGGCTTGACTTTTTCTCTAATAGCATTCAAATGCCTCTGGCCCTGTCTGATTCAGAAGCCCATGTGCGAAAATGGGAGGTGGTKGTAGATAGCCTAAAGCATTTGCATCTACATATTTATCTGCATTGTTTTAAAAGCCGATTGCAGGGTTAGCCTGCATGCCCTCCTCCGTCACGTGGCATGGGGAAAGGAGCCTTGCAGAAACAGGCAAGAAGCCCGGGATGTGCGAGAGGGGATGCTGTTCTGCAGTCATCTGCTCCTGCAGAAGCTGGCACAGTGGCAAAGTGAAGCGAAGCAGCAAAGTGAAGTGAAGCACTCCTCCTCGGTCTGTGGGCAGTGACTGACCTCACTGAACCCCATGGCCTTGCCTGATGGCATTCGAAGCTTTTTCACCTTCTGGATACTCATCCCGAAATGGGGTGCGCAGGGTTTCTRGAAGTGCCGCAGGCCCTGCTAGTCTTTGAGAGCCACCCGGGATGGAGGTGAGCTCCTTCCAGTTACAGGAGGGACGTCAGGTTCCCAGAAGGTTCCAGAGCCCCTGCTGCTTCTAGGRCACATTCCTAAATAAAATCTTAGTGCAATTTGTCCTTTGCCTAGCAAGATGGGAGTCTTTGGTAGGCACTTAATCAAGGAAAGGAAAGGAGGGCTACTGCAGAAGTGAGAGACTGGAGACAAGGGAGAGACTGAAAACAAGAGAAGCTGCTTAAATCACTGTGCAGTATTTGTGGTTGCGCTGGATTCCCACCTTCAAGTCAGGACCACAAGCAGAGACTGGTGGGACCAAATTGTCAGTCAGGCCAGATGCTAGGGTGGAGATCGCTACAGTACCCAGAGGCACAGTTATGTGCACCCACTTCAAGTTGGGCCCTATTACACGGTGCTGCTTGGTGTGCTGTAACATGCACAAACCCTCTTTCCAAAAGGGAAGTTGAGGGGGCTTCTTCTGAAGCCAAACAACTCAGGCAATCAGGTGCTGCCCAGAAGCAGTTGCTGAAGCCCAAAGCTGCTGCATCCTGCCCCAAGGGCTGGGCAACCCATGCTCTCGCTACTGTTAGACAGTAAAGCCAGCTGTCCTTGAAGGCTGCTTTTTCCTACGTTAAGGTGTTTTAGTTGCCAAAATGTAAACAGTGAAATGCCTACAAATAAATTATGCATGCTCCTTAATGGCCTTAAAATTGCTGGATTTATGCTGTACGCTTCTATACCACGTTCAAGCAATTTTGTTTTTTTAACTTGCAARTTCCTGTCATCTCAGATCTGCAGCACATTTTTATTTCGCTTTTAGTCTTTCAGCAAGTATTATTGCTGAGTTATTTTTAAATATCTTTTAGAAATAATCTTGTTGATGTGGGATGGTATTTTACTGTCACAGTAAGTAAAACTCTTGATGATACTCACCATGTGAAACATTTAATGTTGGTTCATAAAGGCCACATCCTGTCTGAGAGTCTCTCTCAGCTAACTTGTTTTAAATACTTGATTGATCAAAGAATGTTCCKGATGCTCAAAAGTTTAAATTACAGCTTTTGGACATGTTACTGCACTTTCCATATACACACTTTAAAGCTGTATTTTCATTTCAGATTTTGTGCAGTAGAGCTTATCTTTTTTTATAAATAGCACAGTTCTGCCTTTCTAAACCAGCGTTTTGCAGCACTTACCTTTGCAGAAACAGMGGGAACAATCACAGTATTTGGGGATACACCAGGCATGCATCAGCAGCCTTCCAAAGGTCTTTGAAGGGACTGAAGATGTACTTTTTGCTGCTGTAGTTTTTAATCTAAAAAGGAAAACCATTAATGCTTTTTTGAGTAAACATGATAATAATGAAACTGGACAGACATGTGTCACCTATTTTGTTTCAATTTAAATATGAAAAAATGGCCAAGTTTCAAACAGGWATCACCAGACATTTAACAAGGAGAAAGAATGGTCTCTCTCTCCATTGAGATGTGTCTGAGAGGACCAAGATCCAGGAATTCTCTATCTGGAATTGCCTGGATCTGAATTAGCCCTGTGCCTCAGTTTCCCTGTTGATAAAATGGGAATGATGTTAACTTCTTTCTTACTAACTCTGAAGCACTGCCAGGCTTAGTTCATTAATATTCTAAGATGTTCTCTGAGGCTCTGGGATGAAAATACTTCAGTAAAGTATGTAAATAGCAGAAAAAAATYCAGCTACTCAAAGTGGATTAGTTTTCTTGTTTGGCTTACAGAATAAATGCCATCAACAAAACACCACATGCCTCTTTGTAATGATGTTTTTCTTTGCTTAATGCATCTATTTTAAAGAAATAAAAATTAGGTTTGTGATTTAAAAAACCCAYCTAATTCATGTAGTTTTTCTTCTACCTATAATGTCAGATTTCTTTTATGATTCATTGCCACTTAGTTMTTGTACTTGTGAGCTACAGTAGATTCACAAATGTTGTTGGGATTTTCATTTTACTGTGTACTGAGAATTTTTTTAAAATACGTAATTTGGAGTCTAATATATAACAAAGTGAACATTGTTGAATCCTGCAGTTTGAGAAGAATTTATGCTGTAATAAGGAAAACTATTAAAAAAAACTATTAAATCCAAATTTCTAAAACATTTTACTTGTTACTTGCAGTATTTTTATCTATATGTTCTGAATAAATAGGACCTATAACATGGTAAGTACATAAAGTGAGATTTTTGCCTCTGTCTCCAGGGGGGGCAACTCTGGCACTACTTTGCCTAGATAAGCTGTAGCACCTCAGGCTGTTGCCCTGTGCGTGGCCCAATTCTCGGTAAGTGTCTCCAGGACTTAAGGAGAAGGCTCCTCTGGGGATGGGTTAGGCTTGTCTTCCTCAGTTACTGCTGCAGGCAATCCTACCCTGGTAGGATCCAGTTTGGGGTTTTGGAACCTTTTCTCCACTGCTTTGACTCTTTTTCTGAGCAACTTGAGGCTGAATTGAGAGTGGGATATTCTATCTTAGTGCAAACCACATTAAAATGCTCTTTTTTTTGTTAATTTGGGATTTTTGTTAAAAATCTGCTTTTGCTATCAGCCAATTAGTTCTGTGGTTAGTTGTTATGGGTTTTGAAAATCTTAGAAAATCTGATGGAAGAATGAAAGGAGGCTGAAGTTTTACAYGCCTACTAAAATAAGGTTTTGGAAACAATATTTACAACTGTGATCTGTGCAAAATGTTTGATCTTTTTGCACTTTAAATCAGAGAAATGGACTTGTAAATGCTTCTGTTCWRAWCCCMWWKGGGWTYWGAACTTGGGCCGTGGCAGCGCCCCAGTGCCGGTCCCAAGTGCTGCCCGTAGCGGTGGTGCGAAGGGGCGATTATGGCTGCAACATGGCACTTCTCTGCAGCCACTAGTGGCAGATGGTCGAACAGCTCTTTCTGACAGACAAGCAAAAGTATTCTACAGTTTGGGCTTAAGAAAAAATTTTAAAATGCTGGTTTGGGAGAGGTTTAATTTTGGGGGCTATTTCTCCTTTCTTCCCCAAGCGTTTTTTTCCACCCTCTTCAATCTCCCCATTTGTGCTGAAGAGAGGGATTGTTATATTGAATGTCAGGCTGTGACCACTCTGCTCCAGTATCTTGTTTGCAGCAGTAGCAGTATCCTGTGTTTGAAAGAGCAACTAGGAAAGCTCTTTATGGCATGTTCGGGATTCACACAGGTTTATGAAGCGTAAGTCTGCACCCTCGCTAAAAGTTACATGCCTATTTCTCATGTAAGCTTTGGATCCTTCTCTAAACGCTGTAAGACTTTTCTTCTTTTTTCCCTCTAGCATCCTGAAGCAGTGAGACAGTTTCAGGSTCTGATTAGACTTTTTGCTGAAAAAAAAGGTTCCTCTGCATGCTTTGTTGCCTTTTTTTTTCTTTTCTGAGATACTTCAAGAATAGATGCAAATTTGCCTTTGCAATTTTATCTAATGTACTTTTCTGTCAGCTCCCTCTGACTTGTTTCTTGTCATTGACAAGCAATACCAAATGTCCATCTCTTGTCAGGTAAGAGTGCTGCTGGTCTTCTGATACTTAATCTTTCTTTTGTTGTTCTGCAACCTTATTTTTGAGGTAGGAGCACAGGCTTGCAGAGGCTCAGCTTCCCTGAAGTCCCTGGGTTCCATGTTTCCTGTTGGTTTTGGTCCTTGAGGACTGTAGCATATAGGCACTATGGGGACATGGATCTAGGAGGAAGTTAGGCTGCATCAGTCCTGGGTCAGAGACCATAGTGAGATTTTCAGAGAGGTTGTCGTAGTGTGAAATAACAGGCATCATACCCGTTTCTGTTTCTCCTTCTGCTACGCTCTATCATGAGCTGTCCCAGTGACACCTGCATCCCTGTTTGAGCTGGGTGGCATCCTGTGAAATGACAAAATTATTAAAACTTTTCYACCCCACGTGCATTATTTTGTGTATGTCAGCACCAAAGGTTTTTTTATTGCCTTGTATTCAGAAACAGAATGTTTTGCTACTGTTTGGTGTCCATTGCCARGAAAACTACTTGTGCTAAATGTTTTGTAGGAACAGAACCTGGGCTCCCCTCACCCAGAACTTCCTGGTTGTTGTGGAAATAATCCATTTGCCTACTTCTGTTCTGTCCATCTTAGCTTCTTAGGTGAACAGCTGGAGACAGAAACAAGCCACCTAACTCAAATCCCTAGGAAGAGCATTGTTCCGAGCACAGTATTTTTGCTACCCCTTGGGTGGCAATGTGACTGGAAACAACCCCCATCAAGGCCATAGCTCCTCATCAAACTCTGCTCTCCTTTGCTTCTAAGTCCTTCACACTAGTCAAAAATCAAGGCTTTTATTTTCATAACAGAAGGTATACTGGGCTTAACAGCACTGATACATTAAATACTATTCCCTGTATTCTGATACAAATTCAGTGGCGTCACAACCTCTCAGTGGATTTTTCTAGAGTTGAATACATCGTTTTTTCTGGAGGTTCTGCTGAAACACGGCACAGCACCGCTTAACAAAGGGCATGAAATGACAGATATGGTGGGGGCCTCCAAGCCCCTGGAAAAATGTAAGAAATTTCCAACCTTTAGGTTGGGGGAAGTACCTGCATTTTCCTTTCCATCTGCTCCGAAGGACTTGCAGTTTCTAGTGTGAGAGCAGAGGGAGGATAGAGCAGATGGAGGATGCAGACCACTTGCTCCCTCTCCAGCCTTCTGCATTCTCCACATATTTGTAAAACAACTTTTGTTTTAAATTGAATTGAATTCTAAGAGCACCATTAAAATACAGAAATGCTTCTCACTGACCTATTACTCTGCATTCATGTTGGTAAAATTTTGGATGAGTTTCTATAGTCCTCCCGCCAGTTCTTTGTCAGGGTGAAGGGTTTAGTTGGCTCTGTTAATCCACTCTCTAGCTGAAATTGTTCATTTAAACTGTTATAAAAATCTACTCTTTTCCAATGAGAATCCTATATTCCCAGATTCAAGTACTGCTGCCAGTGCAAAGATTTCAAATTCTTTGAGTGCAATCAAACACTGTCAGTCCAAAGCCAAATTACAAACACTTATCCACAATTCCCCTTACTCAGCTTTAAGCTAATTTTTCCAGCAGGCAACAATAGCTGTAAAAGCATGTGAAAAGATTGTTAGAAGAGCTTAAGAAATGGTTGATCCATTTCTTCAAAAGTTGTAATATAATTCTACCACATCCTCCTATTGCAAAAAGCAAAAACCTCAGTTCCATGACTTAATATAATTTTAGATTAATAGAGGTCATAGCATTGAAAGATGAAGCACATAACAAAAGATCAAGTGATCGTTTAAGCTAAAGTTAACTGAACCACGAAAAGTAAAGTGAAGTAAAAGCTTTCTTTGTATCTTCTGTTCTTTTACAATTAGTTGAACCAAAAATACTTGCATATCTCATTTATTCTACTACAGCAATGGATAATTTTCAGGTGATAAAATGAAATGCTGGTTGGTTGAGTTTTCTTTTGGCAGACTTAAGAACATTGTTCACACCAGGTCTTCCTTGCAGCTGATATATAAAGTACACAACAATTTTTCCCTGGTAGAGTCAAGATTCAAACACTCGGCAAACAACTAACAAAGTTAGTTGAGGGGAAAGAAAATCAGGTTTGTTGGAAACACAGACAGAAGAGCAGTCTCCTCCAGTTGTGGCGATCTCATAAAAACTAAAATTTCGTAAGGCAATGGAGAGAGGAACAATTACTGTCCAGCAAAATTACAATCTGAATGGGTTACCATTTTCAGTGCTTAGATAGGATGGCAGTGATTGCTATAGAAACTCCTGAAAGTGAGACAGAGAGGTTTTCCAGCACTGGAAATTGCGAATTGAAAAGGTTAGACTGGGTGCAAAGCCCATTCAGTGAGGCAGCTGCCAGTTGAGCCTGTTTGCCAAGTAAATTGTAGGAAATGCTGATTAAAATGTCCACTGAACGCACCAGGCAAATTAAATTTCAGTCACAGCCGCCTGGGCAGTTTTGGTGGAAGATGGCTTTGGTGCGTGGTGCACCTGTGCTCACTCTCCCCCCAGGGCCTCTCCTGCGGGCACTCGTCCTGTAGTTCCAGGTACTGCAGTGGTGCTGCAGCTGCAGGAGTTTAAGAATATAGGTGAAATAAAATTTGCAGAGAAAAGTGGTATCATCTGGCCTAATACAGGATGTCTGGGGAAAACAAAAAACAAAAACCAAAAAACAGACATATTTCCAGGTGCCAAAGGCTGTTGGGGGAGCAGTGTACCTCCCCATGCTGTGTCGCCATCTCTCCCCAGAGCACAAGCTCAGCACGTAACGGCCACCATGTTCACTCCCTCTCTGACTGGTAGTAACTGCAGCTCCTGCACTGCTGGGACTGGCAGCCACATCTGGTCCCATCACTCCCTGCCTCCATGTAAATGGGCTTGCTCTCTTTGAACCCATTGCCTGCCAACCCCTTTCCCTGAGAAACCTGTGATGGACAGAGGTCCCTTCCAACCTTACTGATTCTATGATTCTATGACAGCTGAAACTGTTCCTTTAGAGCAGAATGACTGGCCATACAGGCARCTGGGAGAGAGGGTTAAACCCACTGGAGGTCTCTATGCATGGGGCTTCCAGTTCACTACCTCTCCAGAAGCTTAAACGAGTCCTTGAAATCTCCATTGCAGTCCCTGGCTTTGGCTGCATAGCTGCCTGCATTTGCAACTCTATCGATGTMTTTCCTTCAGAGGCTGGTCTTAATTACCTCCACTCCCCTGTTCCTTTCATCTGTGCTGAGGGAGGGTTTAACATCTTTTCATGCTCTGCATTGGCCTGGGAAAAATAGATTGTCACCCTTCTGGCACCAAGCCGGTAGAGATTATTCCAATAACTCGCCCCGTCCTGATCCCCTGCAGGACCTATGGTATTACTATGCCTTATCGCTGTCATTGTTTCATTTCCTCCTTTCTCCTGTCTCTCTTCAGGCTCTTGATTTAACTGCCAGCAGTCAGCCAGAACAGTACCAAGCAAGTAAACTTAGACACGTACAGTACTCTGACACAGTAACACAACCATCTCCCTTGTAGTCTACAAGTTGCATGCAGCCAATGTGCCAGCTCAGGCACCAAAGCATTCGTGCTGCAGCCCTTTACAGCAACTCAGCTTAAGATGCTTGCTTTTTCAGTTGTGCTTAAGAAGAAAAAAGTTTGCAAATGAATAGAATCTACTGTCTACCTATATTGCACTTTCCAAAGGTACTAGTCCTTTATAAACTACCCTTGGAAAATACATGCCGAATAAATATATGGCGTGTATTAATAGAAGCAATCAGATATGTCTTGCAGCAAAAGATGGCCAATGTAACAGATCATAGCTTATTAAACCCATTAAATATTTACCTTATGGCATCTTTTTCTGCAGAAAAAAAAATATGCATTTTTGTAATAAAAATTACTGACATTTTGGTCTGATTGTGATTCTATTCATTTTCAATTTCTAAATACACAGTTATTCTTTAAAAATCATATTGACTTTCTCCTCTGCCATCAAAACATCTCAAGGTTGTTCTCTTTTCACTGAAGACAATGTCTGTCATTGTCTACTTAGGCTCTTTTGTATGTATTGATTATTTGATTCACCAATGGCCAGTGCCTAACCAGCCTGTTACAGTTGTATATGTATTTATATGTGTGTGTGTTTATATATCTATGTATACATACATACTCCAGGACCTGTGAATGGATTTTGCTGCCTATGTGGACTATAATTGCTCCCATAGTCATCAGTTAAGGCTTGCTTAATGGACTCCAATCTGCCAATACTTGAACAATTTAGGAAATTAGTTATTGACATAATGGAGAAATTATCTGAGAGCATCACAGCAACCCAAACTTGAGGACACCTCCGTCTGCTAAGGTCAACCCTAATAATTAACAGTCTTGCCCAGTGCACCAGAGGTGCTTTGTAAGGCACAACACTGAAGGTTAAACAGCTTCTGTGCCGCATATGTCCTCATTACACTACTGTGGTTGTAATCATTTTCCTGAAGCCATAGTGGCTTGTTAATTCATTGTTCTCATTTTACAGTCTTTCCAGGGATTTCCCCATACCATTACACAGCTTTGCCTTGTTCTTGCTAGACTGCCTTTTCCCGTTCAGTCTAAGATCTAGTGTGCCAGACAGGTCACAGTCCTCTCCAGCCTGAACGGAGAGACCTGCCTGCAGGCAGTTGTCCTTCTGCTTGTCCTCAGTCAGCTGTACAGCACTGCTCCTGCAGCCTTAGTTCCTCTTTTTCCATTCCCTCTGACTCCACCTCAGCTCTTCCTTCTGTGAGAATCAAACACTTGATAACCAACTGCCTCCTGTTTAACCGCAAGTCATTGCACTTCAGTATCCAGGCAGCCCGATGCTGCTCCTTTATTAGGTTCCAGAGTTTAACTTAAAGTTTTCCAAAATCACAAAGTGATGAAGAATCAAAGACTAGGCATCATAGATGAGCTGGAGTGCAAAAGCAACAAGGTTTGTAAGGGGAAAATGACCAACTAATAAACCAACCGCTAAAACTGGAAAAGAACAGAAGAGTTTTCTGGTCTGAGAACACCTTTGCCAGGTCATTTGGAGCTGAAGCCACCACAGCTATTAATGACGTGCTCACGCCTATGTTCCCAGTGAGAAAGGAGCTGTAGGTGCCTCAGCCCTTGGGTCTAAATCCTCCAGTGTACCTGGACACCTAGTTTCAGTGACAGGTAGATCCCTACACAGGAGGAGCTGGGCTTTAGCACCTACTGTCTTTTAAACAGGAAGATGACTGAGTTCATATGTCTTGCATAAAACAGTGCAAGCAGAGCCTAAAAGCAGAGGGAAGTGGGCTTCAGCGCAGCTTCCCCTTTCTCGGCTTAAAACCAGAAGAAAGATTATCTCTTCTCATTGCCTTTGCTTCACAGCACTTCCCTGTCAATGTCCATGCAAAGAGTATATGCAAACATATATATGTGCTATTGCTCTTGGGAAGATTTTTCTGTTTCTCTAGAGCTGAGATGTACAAAATTCACTGAAGGGAAAGCCTAGAAAAAGAGTCAGGATTTCTGGCTTCCTCTCTTCTAACTTTGGTATAAATTATCATCATTGACAATAAATAAGGAATCACAAGCTCAATGCTGTATTTTAAATGAGTTTAGATAATATTACCCATAACCTAGACAAAAGGCRGAACTCAGGCTAAGCTGTACACTAACACATAAGTCTGAAATCTGAGAATAGAAAGCTAGTCCCTAATCATGCTTTGCAGGAATACGTGGGCTGCGTACAAGGGCTATGGAGGCCAAACTCAGCAAATGCCATCATCTAGCTCCACCATGTGTTTGGATCTCTCCTATCACCATAGAGGAGACGTCTTTTTTTTTGTTTGTTTTCTCATTCCTTCCAGGGCCAACTTGCAACCAATAGCAATGCTCTATTTTTAAGTAAGTGTTACATGTTTTGATAACGCCACACAGGCAATTCCACATAAATCACACTTGTTATTTGTGTGGTTCCTTAGTACTTCCATCAAAATGATCTCCTTTTCTCCTCTCATCATCTTTCTTGTAGTAAGAAATTAGCAAGCTGAGGCTATGAAATTCCAGTTTTGCACAAATTTATTGGGATACTTGTCCTTAGAATAAAGGAAGGAGACATCTGGACAATTCATGACCCCTGCAAATCTTGCAGTAGAAAATTCTCTTGCTTTCACTACACCAAACTGTGGAGCCCAGCTCACTCACAGTTGCACCTACCAGGATATCCTTTGTTGCCTCCAGAGACTTCAACATAAGTCCAGGTGCCTAAGATGGACTGACTAATCTTCCCTTTCACTGCAGTCATTGCACTACATCCACCAACTCAGTAGCTGTCACATTTTGAAGAGAAAGAGAAAGTTAAAACTTCAAGGAGTATGTCAACTTACCAATTGTGTTACTGTCTGATACCTCTTCCACCTTCCAGTGCTAAGTTCATCTCTGCAAAAGAATCAGACCACTGTCAGTAAGCTTAGCATATGGCCACTTACTTTTACTTACAAAGTTAAAGGTGTCCCAGCAAACTTTCCAAGGTATGAGCAGTGGAGCGAGGGTTTTGTTTTAGCCCTAGTTAGAACTACAAAGCTCTAGATAGTAAAGTTAAAGTAGCAGGACAAATGAGATCTGAAGGCTGCTAGAGCATGAAGCCCCCACTGACTCAAACCTGGCATTCAAAAGTTAGGAGCTGCTATGCAAGCAGATAATTCAGAAAAATGTCAGCCCCTTTTGTCCCCTCCTCCCTCTTTTGGTGCAAAACTTACTTTGAAGTTATTTCTGATTTCACAGAACTACTTCTTATTCTAATAATTTGACTAGCATGTTCTTGACTAGAATAATGATAAACAAACTACAGAAAAGGAGTTTCATTATGTTGTATGACTACGTTAAGGTCAAAAATCTTAAAATACTAGAAAAAGAAGAATTGTTATTTACAGTCATTTTTGAAAGGACTAAAAATGAGATTTTTCTTTCTGAGCGGTCCTCTCCTCTTCCTGAACTACTGGAAGGCTTCTGATAACACAGTAAAGGATATGACTGATGTCTTTGACAAGTGATTAATTTCCATCTGAGAGGTGGATCTCAATGTAATGAGTACTCTCTTCTTGCAGGCTGCTCTGTTTTTATGATAGCAAAAGCACAGTTGGTATTTGGAGCAGCAAGAGGCAAGCCTCAATTCCAAACTCCAGCCAAAGATCCAAAAGTTGGGATGTCCAAACTGCTTCCAGGCAATATGTAGCAGAGCTCAGAAATATCTATCTGGATTTCTGGCTGTTCGAGACTGACAAGGCTCTCACTCCACCACTGAAGTCATTCATCACTTTCAGCAAAAAAATTGGTTTGATAAGCTTTCATTCAGGAGAATGTGGCTACTAATTTCTGACACTCCTTATGGTGAATTTTTAAGCCTTACTGAATATCTGATACATTTTAGATAATTCCGTATATCCTCTCCAATGTTGGAGGGTACTGGGGCTCTGATAACATGTCCACTTCCTCTTTAGTTAGTTATTTATCCCTGGTGATAAAAAGGATGGTGCACACCACGATATTGCATAAGGCTTTCTCCTACTCTTATGTCTAGACCTATTTTAAATTTTAAAATTGCTTTGAAAAGTTAAGAAAAAAAAGTAAGATGAATAGGCATACTGCATTATGATTTAAGCTGTCAGGACTCAATTGCCTGCAAGTATGATTAAGACCACAAGATGGCATGATCAGTTCATGGCATACAGGACACTAATATTGCTGATTTGAAACAAACTGGGAAGTGGGAAGGAATTTACTTTGCCTMTGTCACATGCAATTTTGCAAGTTAACCCTGGCAGCCTAACTCAGTCTCTGACCATCTAATAGCTGTTACTGTAAAAGAATTTATCTTTTTCCTAAGAAGCTGGTTCCCAAGAAGTGGATGAAATACGCTCAGACCTTCACCTCACCATCAGACTGAAAACAAAGGAAAATAAATACATCATATTAGCTTGGAGAGAGATTTGTTTTAGAAAATAAGTGCAGAAAAAAATATAGATTCACAATGTCCTTGCTCTGGCACAGGTTTACAACTCTAAGTGCCTCTGCAGTACCCTTTGGCAGCAGATTGGATGTACCCTGCAACAGCCAGGACTTTGCTGGACAACTTAGCACAGCATAAGCAGCCTCGATTAGACCAGGATCTGCTGCAGGAATAAACTGAGTTACAAACAGTGCTAAACACGGGCAGGGTAGGGAAGAGGAAACCAGTCAACTATAACTCTTACAGAGCTAAATCAACTAGAGATGTGTGTGGGATGAGATGTGCTGCAGGGGCTATTTCCCTCCTCCATTTGCAGCACCTAAGCCCATAGCTGGCTGTAGGCAGGAGCAACAAGTGCAATCACACCAGGCAGTTTTGGGGCACCCTGTATCTAGTGACAGAAAGCAGTCAGGTGGGGCGATTACAAGAACTTGGGGGGCAGAGAGGTGGCATGGGGGGGCAGGTCTATAGGACAATATGGGGCAGAGGGGATCTGACTCCTTGCACAGGATTGGGATGACTTGCCGACACAGAAGATTTATGTTCTTAATACACATCTGGTCTTTTTTTTTYCTTTAAGTGAAAATTTCCTTGGAAGAAGGGCTGCCTTATATTCAGGTAACTACGGTATTTCCCATGGCTTGATCATATTCCAGCCTTTCCCCCATGGCCAGATCCTGCCTTGTGATTGCTGCTCATGTGATGGCTCCTGCAACATCCTCACCACCACACAGGATCTCCTGATGTGGGATACTAGGCGTGCATGCTCCTAAACAAATGGAGGTTCTTATTGCTACATAGAGCCGTGTGAAGCAGAAGAGTAAAGAAAAATGACTGTTTGTTTTGGGAATCTCGACTCTTAGCCCTGAGAACCCTTTGCAAACTTATTTATTAGTTGTCCTGTTTGCCCTTCTTCACAGATAGGTAAATAGTAYTTTTCCTACAGTACAAACAGGGAAGCTTAGATTACTAGTTGGCTTGACTAAAGCCTCAGGAGGTGTGAACATCAGCACCGGGATTAGAATTCAGCAGTTATTTCCTTCTCTTCTAGGCTTGTTTTCAAGCCATACAAGCACAGCAAACCACACAGTCAGCAAAACAGAGGGCTCAGCAATTAAATATGTATCAATGTGTCCATCCAATCAACCACATAAAGCCATGGGCTTAACAAGCTTCACAGTACCATCTTCATCTGGTGCCTTTAAGAACAAGATAAACAACAGGCTTCTGACACAAAATACATTTGTATTTTCAAAGCTATCATTGCAAGGAAAAGAACCAGAGATGAGGGTGGTTAACTGGCCCAGAAATTTCAGCGTTTCCCCAAATGAGGGTTTTCACACATCTATGGCTACTCTGACTTGCTTGAAGCATAAGGCTGGGACTTTGTCCATCTCATGCTGTTAGCCTGCTGGAAAARAAAATCTGGAATTTGTAGAAAGAACAATTAAAAAAAAAGCCCTCACAATGGTTCTGGTTACTTGTGTGGAGTAAGTGATTTGCTTTACAACACCACATGAAGAGACCAGTTCAGCTTTTCACACTCATCTCAGTGCTTTCACTTCAGAGTCCTCTCAGCTGTTGGTGTGACTAACTTCCCAAACCAGCTACAAAAGTCTCAGTCAAGGTTTTGTTCTGGCACATGTATGCTCTGAATAAAGCCCACCAAGGCATTGCTCATGGGGCTGTGGGACAAGCCAAACCACAGGGAAATGCTAATTCCAGCAGACAGATACAGCAGGGGGGCAGACAGCAAGTAAAGGGAAAATATCCATGGAGAAGGAAATTGGAGAACTGGCAAGATGAGTGAACAGGGAGTATTAAGCAATGAAACAGATACAAACCAGATCTGGTGAGAGTGGAAGAAAAGCAACTATATCTGAGAAAGCAGAGCACGTACAGCACGTACTAACGCAGGGAGAATGACGGTGAAGAACTGGCAGCTGTCTTCACCTTTGCATATATACGTCAATAGCTTTGTAGGCCCCTGTGTTGTAATCAGCATCTGCTGAGCAGGGAAGTCCGGGAGAGAAGCCAGGGTTGGATTTAACATGGAGAGGGGACCTCAAGGCAGGTGGGTGGGAGATGATGAGCAAAACTGGGCCCAGCTCTGATGGGGTAGCAATCATGGTGACCATTCCTCTGCCTGAGGAACTGAGCTAGACAGCTACAAGATCCCTTATCCATCACTGCCACTAGATCTCCCTGAAGGATTGATCCCATTCCCGGCTGGCTCCCACTTCTGATCAAGCCAACATCTAAGTGCACATTAGCAAACTGGTGCACAAAGGTAAAAAGTAATCACTGCGAACTCTGCTGAGGCGGGATCTGAGGGAAGAAGCACCCAAGGGGAGAACTAGCCCCCTGCCAKCCTCCTCCACTCCCTGGGCCCTAGTCCAGGCTGAAGCAGGCTGGGGGAAGGGCGGGGACAGACACCGTGCTCAGAGGTGGCTCTTGGTACAGTTACAAAACAAGAGCATTCACATTTTGGCCTTTGCATTGGCATAGGCATCCACCTCTGTAGCTTCATCATGTCTCATGGTTGTTGGCATGTTGCCTGGCAGCCTGCTTGGGAGGAGTTGGGCATGACAGCAACAGGTAAGCCTACAAAAGGGTTTGGAAAGTCCAGGACTTCTGATCAGCTGCCTCACAACTTTCCAGGCAGRCATATCCCCATCTGCATCTCTGTCTCCTGGCCTACTCCCTTTGGCACATGTTGGCACTATGTGGGCTTGGTGCTGGGAGGTCTCCTCCACCCTGAAGCACAGCAGGCTGTGGGTGGAGACATTGCTGCTCCTCCACATGGGCACCTTTTGGCAAGTCCCTGCTTATAGAGCTGGTGAATATTGCTATTCATTCCTAGGCTTTTATTTATTTTTGTGATTCTCAATGCACATGCAAGCGGCTTTATGAGAAAGTCAGAACTGCCTAGCTACAAGGGCAGTTGTGTAGACAAAGAGCTGTCTGTATCTCAGTGGGGAAATCTCTTAATGCAGTCAATCTTCTCCTTCATCTGCTGGGATCCTGACATTGTTCTCAAAAATCAAGACATCAGAAATGAAGTTCACGCAGCCTCATTTCTTCCCCACTGGTACCAACCTGTGCTGTCCTAGTCAGAGAATTTTGGCACTCCTAGGATTTGGTTTATGGGGGACTTCAAAAAACACCCACACAAAACCCTATGAATGCTGTRCCTCTATAAAAAGAGCTGGGCCTTGCCTGGGCTTTCTGTGATAGAGCTCAGGAAGCTCCCCAGTCCTGTTCTGCCATCCCTTCAACATCTCTCCACTCCTTTCCCTCTGTTAGGATTTGACTTGCCAGCAGTCCCATACATTGCCTGTAACCTGAGGTAACTGCACCCTCTCCAAAGCTAGGGTAAAGAAGGTACCAAAGGAGACGAGTCAACGTCTGTTTAACATTACCTGTATCCTTGCTGTTTTTAATGGGAGCAGCAACTAATTGGGTAGACTTTGTTTTTTCCCTTCTACACTCATATTCTCTGCTGACAAGTTCAAACAGCAATTTGTAGCAAAAACAAGTTTTTGTCCTTCTGAGGCACCTAACCCTGACCACACATAGTGCAAGTGGGATTCAGTGGGTCAGGGGTTTGAAAGCTCAGTGTTGTGCAATATTTAAGACCCTTTTGGGCTGTATCTACTAATTCTCAAGCTCTCAAAAATTCTAAATTTAAGTGGGAAATAACAAACATGAAAATGGTATGCATTGGTCCTTCTGTGATTATTTCTCATATTCTGGGCCCCAGAAAGCTTCCCGTACCACTCAGAATAGATAGGTCTTTTTGAGTGCTGGCCTCAAAGCACTCAAAAGGTAAGAGGTGAGGTCTCTCTAAGCCAGCTGGGCAAAGCTACCATCCTTCAATGGTGCATTACGAGGCGTGTGACTGAACCCTGTGGTCAACAAACTGAAAGGAAATGGAGTTACAGGACTGCCACTTACTTTACCCACATTTAGCAGCAGGATGTGCATAGAAAATTAAAAGCAGATAAACCAAGAAAAGAAGAAAAGACAGAAACACAGTAAGCTAAATATGAGCCAGACAGCAGGGAGCAAAGGTGTGTATTTTCCTGATGCTGAGAATAATCTTCATACACAGTGAAGTCAAAAGCAGCATCTCCCCAGAGTTTGAAGAAGTTTCAGATTCATGGGTTCATGAGCCTAAAACACAGGTCATTCAGCTCCAAAACTGAATATTCCTTACAGGTTGGGAACATCTAGGGCAACCTCCTGCCAGGGTCTGTTTTCAGCTGCAGTTTTGGCAAGTAAGAATAGTCATTGCAGAACTTTACCCAATGCTCTAAGCAATTTCCTTCTCTCTAGTCATGGCCCTAATCTTCTTATGTCCAATGTTCCTTCCCAGACTGGAGTCCTTTGCTCATGTGGATACTCTTATCCAGAAGAATATGGGCCTCTGATTTTTTTTTTATTTATTTATTTTTTTTTGACAGATGCATGGAAAAATGCATACATCTAATTAAAAAAAAAAAAAAAAAAAGCAAAGACTCATTCCTTGTTCTTAAAGAGTCTTCACATCAAAATAAGCATGGGGCTCTCACCTAGTATTTAGAGATCTTAGTTCAAATCCCTGCTCTGTGTTATTCTTAAAAGAATTTGACTTCCATGTCCCAGATACAGACTCTATGCACCAAGTTATTGGCTGGTGGGTACTGACCATAAGCAGATCTATCCATATCTCTTCCTCCATTTGCCTTGTTGCAGCTCTGACTTTGTAAAAAATTTACTCTTTGGAGTAGGGAGAAGCCAGCACACTTTACCTAGAACTTGAGAGAAAGGCAGATTCTTACATCATCCCAAGCAGACAGGGTGGAAGTAGGAAAGGACTGTAAGCTTAGGAACTGAGACCCTGGAAAAGATGAGCAGTGAGAAATTGTTTTCCATCTTCAACTGGTATTCCAGGAGAGAGGTTCTCTGTGTTTTTAAAATGAGAATAGAGTGTTTTTCTAGCTACAGAGCGCAAGAAAAGGTATTTTGCAAAGATACTCTTGTGTATTCCTGTCAGTAGCTGTAATATCTACACATTTATACTTAAGGATGAAAAGCAGTTCATCAAAAATTTCCTGATAAWCTTTCTTCCAAACAGCACATCACTGATATAACCATCTCATGTGAAATCTTTAGAAGGGAGAGGGCATTTATTTTGTCACATTATGAAGAACAAATGGTCCCAGAACTTGCAGCAGAAAGCCTCTGAGGTCTACTGCACCAGAGACTATCAATGCAGTACAGTATTTTAAGCTTGGTGATAAATGAAACATACGGAAATGGGTACTAGGGAAACTAGGAGCCTTGGATAACAGGCAAGTCCAAAGCTCAAGATGAAATAACAACAAATGAAAAGAAACTGCCTTATCCAAGCTACCATGTGAGCTGCTGAGCATCACAGCTTTTTACTCACAGTCTAGTCAGATGAAAGACATTGAGACCAACGGGCACAGAGGATTTGTGGACTGGAAAGAAATCAGTGTTGAAAATACATAATTAAGCACTGAGCAGGTGAAAGATACAGTCCTCTTAGAGGGCACATCAGCGTGCCAGTRATGAGGCTGTCATTTCAATTCTTCCCTTCCATTTTCTGCTAAGTGCTATTTTTCCTCAGTCTTCTAGAGGTTAAGGATAGATGGGAATTATTAGATCTTCTGAACTGATCTTCTGAACTTGATCCTCAAACCTCACCTACTTATCTTGGACTGGACTACAGTGYCACTCATGCTTTTAACTGCAGTTAGAGCGCATCCATCAGAAATCTGTCCTGTCTTGGCTTGGACACATCTGAAGATGGAAAATATGCCAACCACCCTAATTGCCTGTTACAGTGATTAATCACCTTCATTCTAAAAAATTTGCCCAGTTGCTGGTATGAATTTATCTGGTTTCAGCTTTCTGCTACTCATTCCCATAATTTACTAGATTAAAGAGCCTTTCAGTACCCAATATTTTTCTCCCAATGTGAGGTTCTTAGCCATTGTAATCAACTCCCTGCTCAGTCTTTTTCAATAAGCTATAGAGTACTTAAAGTCTATCATTGTAAAGCATCTTCTTCAGGCTCTGAATCATTTTATGTGAATCTACTGTTCCACTGCTGATCTTTCCAACATCAGTTTAAAACAAGTATGACAAGGCTGTTTCCCTGCCTGTTCTCTGTGATGCAGTTTAATACTGGAAAGCAACACAGACCCTTTGTAGAGAAGCACTCTGAGAACAAATTGCCTGAGGCACAGCCACACCACATCTACATGAGCATATTAGCAAACTGGCACAGAGCAGTCATGTCCAGGCTATTAAGTTCTCTTACCCTTCAAAATGGAGTGGCTGCATCCAAACTTTTGCACCCATGCCTGGGAATTGTTTGGATAAGTGCTAGTAGCTTGGGCCAAAACTGTACCAAAGATCATTTAGCAACTTCACAGGCGAATGGAACTGAGTTCCAGTGCCTGGGAGCACTCCCTGGAGTTGCCTGATTTACTGAAATAAATGTTGCCTTAACACAGAGTCAGCTCCCAAGAAGGGAGAACAACAAAATGATTCCCCCATTTTCTTCCTCTAAATTCYGTTTTCTGACAAGTCTGCAGTTTTGGATCAGACTGAGGCATCCTTTTTCCTAGCACTGTGATGGTCTAAGGGCTGATGCTGACACTACAAAGGCAAGATTTCCATTTCAGCAGACCCTCCAGCATGTGTATCAAGCTTCTCAGCACAACCTGATTCGTCACAGCAAGTGAAAGTACAGGAAAGTACTTCTATACATGAAGAAAAGGCAAAGAGCAAGGAAGGAATTTGGTGGAAATGCCTTACGTTTAAAGGCGATGACAGCTTTTTCGAAGTAGAGACCATAGGGAGGGATACTTTGCAACATCGTACCACTGCTTCAGTAGCAGAAGGTTGTGAAGCCAGAGTTACCTCCTGCAGTTCTTTCTCTCACAAAACTGCTATTGGTAGCAACGACATTTTTGCATAAGCTCAGAGAGAAGGGCTTGGGTCTGAGCTCTTGCATCATCATATAGTTGAGATCAGACATCAGAGTGGCTGGCGAGGCCTGGGAACCTAAAATGGGGTCYCTGAGCTAGCCATTCTACATCAAAAGACCCCTCAGCACTGGTACTTGGAGCTTTCTCATAGTAGGCTTCTCCTGCTGTCATGAAACTCAAAGGGTCATTTAATAGAGTTGAAAAAGCAGTAGCCCAAGTATCTAACTGCTACAAAGCTGGAGGTATTTCAGGTCCCTTGCAGGCAATTTAGCAGTTGAAATATCCCAGCTGAGCCTATATTCCACTTTTTTCTACATTACTAGGGTTCTCAGATTAGGAGGGTGAGGAAGGAGTGATATAGGAAAAAGATATTCCCCCCCACACACGCCACATCTCAATAGAATGGAAAAAAATACACAAAAATACTTGATTGCTACTATTTTGTAAAACAGATTTTGTCTAGAACAATAGGAACTTCCTCCTTTCCCACCAGAATTTTTTCCCTTTCTTATATTCTGTCACTAGCAGAAAATGCTGAATCACAAACCTRGAGCATTAAAAAAAAATACGCAGAAGAAATATCTTACATCATTTCATGCTTCCTGATCTGCTCTCTGGTGCCACATTCCTCATTTTTAGGTTGTTTTAAAGGTCAGTTTCACAGAACAAAGCCTGACATCAGAAACAGGAGATACGCTGCCTCATCTCTCCAGGATCTTTTCTCAGATGATTGATCAAAACATTGCTGCAAGTAGAACAGTCCCCATGACTACTCCTGCAACAGAGAAGCAAGATACTGTCTTTGCTTTCTGTTCTCCAAGTTAATATTCACCACAATCATAGCCACATTTCATAAGCTGGGGGATACTTCAACAGTGTAATGTTATTGCCATCTATGGGCAAGTAATAGTGTTACCGGTCACACTTAAAAAATCAAAGTAGAAATGCATACCTACATTGATAACTACCTTCAGGAAAGTTTTAAAGGACTTTGAAGAGGATTTTATTTAAGATTTTCCAAAAAGCTAAGATACAGGATCTTGACAAAAGTTAATCACAGGCAGTAATCACTTCTCATGGCATTTGTCTTAATTCTAATTATGTATTCATTCAACTGGTTTCATTTCGCCTGAGCAATTTTATTTTGATGYTACAGTTGGAGCATGCTGGAGAGGCCACATTAAAAGTGTCCACCTAAAAAATGTATTTTATTTTTAAAAAAGAGATTCCAATTCATTTGAAATTACTATTATTAGTTATCAATTTTTTAAAGAATGATGGAAGACAATATTGACAATATTGAGCTTCAGTGCTTCAGTAAAGCTGAAGATTAATTTACTTGCTTAATAAACTTAATTCTTCTAAAGATATAAAAGACCAACCTTAACATCAGAACCAGTCTAATACTTTACTAATTATAAATGACACCTATATATTGATAAAATAGTTTGATTTAAATATAAAAGTTATTACAAACTCTTTTTAGCTTGCTTATGCCTTTAAGAAATAATCTGCCTCTTTTTCATGTGTGCATCATGTTCATACRAAAGCTTTTGTCAATATCTGTAAAAAACAAAAAACAAAGCTGAAGCTCCCACTCACTACAAGACTCTACAGATGACATTTGAAAGAAAACACAACAATACAACAAGATGAAAAATGTACTTTATGTTAAATTATAACTAGCCAGGCAGTTATACTGCTCTCACTTTCGTGATAAATGCATACAGATTGCCTCCCATGCTTGCAGAACTCTTTGCCAGGTGGCATGAACCCTGCATGGTTAACTTGTTAGACCCAACCTCTTGTCCTTGATCCCTGTAAAATCAGTGAAAGGAAAATGTTCAGGCCCTGMGAGCAAAGATTGCCCCATAGCTTGTCAGTCAGCAACAAAAAATTGGCTAAGGCATCGACCTGTCTCAGCCCTTTGCGCAAGTAAGGTCACCATAATACTGAACCTCAAGGGAAGACTTGTATAAGTCATATGAAAAAGACTGAAGGAAAAAAAAAATCTCTTCCAATGAAGTCAGAACAAAACGATTTGGATAGGATTATTTCTGGAAGAAAGAGCCAGAGGTGTTGGTGAATAAGCACAAAAATAGGCATTTCCAGTTACCACAGAATTATAAACAAAAGTACTTTTGTGCACTCTTGGATTACTTACTCTTACTTTCTCTTACAGTCACATGCTTATGTGGGCCCGTACTGTTTGAAAACATAATTAAGACATTTTAAATTGCAAGCAAGTATTGCAATGYTAATACTGATTTTGTTTCAACTTTCCTGTCACTTGGTATAATTTCTTTCCTAACTGTATCTCTCACAAGACCAAATCCCCAGTGAATACTTTAAAAGTTGTTGTTGATATGTGCACTATGTTTCCAAAGCATTTCTGATTTATGGGCTTCCGCACTCCCCCCCATGTCATTGTTTCGTTGTTTCAGGGACATACCCTTCTTAGCAGTAATCCGAAACAGATTTGGTGATCCTACAGCATTAAATCATGCTTTGTGTTGCTTTTATTCCTGCTCCAAAAGACTTTATGCATTAGCAGGTACATAAAATTGCACCAGAGACTGAATGCATACTGAAAAGTAATAAATGATTCCATATGGCCTTAATTTTTCAAAGCAGTGCACCACTGTTTTAAAGCAATAGTGCTTAATTTTCCAATTAGGAGATTTTAAATAAATCTTATAGCCCACGGATATGGAAACGCTCTCACTTCAGGTATTCTTCCCAGCCGAGAGATTTGGATGCACCAACAATTTTCACAGCCAAACAGTGTCCTTGGTTATCCAGCTAGCAAGGGTACAATTAGCCAAGGCAGTTAATTTCTTCCTTTTATTCAAAAAAGCTTGTGTCATCATTACTGCAGACACAGGTCACAAAGCCTCTACGAGCAAACTGAATAAGCATACGTTACTCTTTAAACTTCTTGTACCTGAACATCTGTCAGACCTCAGCTATAGTTCCAGCCCAACTTTCCATGTTGCTTCCAAGGAAAAAAAAATTACTGCAATAATACAAGGCTCTGCCTAGATATACTTTATGCTTAATATGTCTACTATGAAAAGTAGCTACTGTATTTAGAAACAACAGATAATTTTTTAGTGTGTATTCAATGATGTGTGCTCACTTATATGATATGGGGGGGGAATTCAAAAAACAAACAAACAAACAAAAACAGATTTTACTCTTTTACTATCATTGGCCCTCCACAGGTAAAACAGCAGTGCACATCTCTAGTGCAGTGGTTTGCTAAACTGAGGGAGGTGATTTTGCAGGGCATGTGAGGATGCATATGAAAGAAAGAATTCAACTTTTCAAATTCCAGAAGGAGCTTGGAGGACAGTTAGCTATAATTGCATGCCCCAAGCATGTTTAAGTGACACTCTCATGAGCCACAAGGAACATAGGCCTTTAATACCACAAGCAAGATTCAGGCAGAGCTGAGGCATTAAAGTTCAAAACTGCACTCCCCAAAGCTTCTGTTCAACTGATGCCTAATCCTGCAGGCTCTGGAGTCCTATTTTTAGACTGTCAACATCTCAAGATACAGGACATTCTGCTTTTGGCATTCCCAGAGCCGCCCTGCGTTGGGCAACTCTTTGTCTTTCTTCCTCCTCGGCCCAATTTTGGAATTCAGAGCTTAGCCACATTTCCATGCAAGATGAGACCCGCAGTCCTGGCTTCGCAGTCCTCAGAGCACATCCAACAGATGCCAGCAGGCTCCAGCTCCATACAAAACACTGCCGCGATCCCTCTCCCAAGACAGGACAGTAGCTAGGATGCACCCAGCACTATCCCATAGCTCACTGCAGCATTTCTCAGACACTCAGAAAATGTGACCCCCTTTCCAGTCCTCTGACTTGATGCAACTCCTGAGTCAGCAGCCGCTCAGTTCCTCAAGGGTGGGAGAGAGAGAGAACCAGCTGCAAGTGCTTATCTTTGACTTCCCCACCATGTGCTGAGCTGCTGACTGGTTTTGCTTAACACTTCACCAGTCTCTTTGCACCCTTTCTCAACTTCCTAGGGGGTCTTCCTTCCCTCTGTGTGCCTTGCAGTGCCCCCCACTAGGAGATCTAAGGTTAACTTTCCCCCCTTCTGCCTGCTGGGGCTCAGATGCCTCTCTCTGACCTTCCTGAAGAACATCTTACTGATCAGAAGATCAGTTAGCCTAACATGCACTCCATTTTCAAACAGCTTGTTGAACTTGTACTGCTGCCTGGGGGTGAAGGTGGRGATACAGGATCCATGGGAGCAATCAAGGAGAGGCCATGACCTAGCAATAATAACATTAGCACAGGGAAGGGAGGGAAAACAACCTTGGATTTCAGTCCCCCTTTCCAGCACTGCTTTTGTACTGAACAGTGAGAGGACAAAATCCAAAGCTCTGAGGAACGGGCCAAACCCCACRTCTCCAGCTCCTTCCTATGCAAGTGCTCTGATTGCTGGGGATACATAAGKAGGGGCATTTCAATTTCCTCCTCCAGTGGCCACGTGCAACAGAAAATAATGCAGCCTTTCTCAGTTCTTTCRAAGAATGGATGTAGGCACCTGCTGTCAAGAGAAGAGGCCTGGCTGTAAATCCCAACCAGAGAAAGATCCTCTCCTGCAAACTTCAACTGATCCCTGATTCAGGCCTCCACTATACAAATGTGTCCTGTATTTGGAGGCACAGCAAAGCAGCACTGTGAAAGGCAGTTCTTTAGGGCTGTGCTGTATAAGCATTGCTATAACAAATCAGGCATCCAGGCTACATCTCTCTGCACAGCACCATGCAGATACGACAGCCACTTCAGGGGTACTTTTTTTTGTCCCATGAAGACATCCAACAGTGCCACAATTACAGAGGCATAACATTTTCAGGCCTCCGTAGCAGTGCCCTAGCTCTAGACACTTAGCACACTGGTTCCTACTGCAATACACGTCACTACTCCATYGCATCCCTTACAGACCTCAGTTGCCTCATGCAAGGCAGTAAATTCCCCTCCAGAGGTAGGCTTCAATTAAACATTGAGACAACTGAAATAGGAAAACCTACAGATGATTTTGTGCAATCTTCAATATAACAGAAGCTTCTGCCGACAATAATTTTTAGTGCAAGTTTCATCATACTTTAGAGAATGATTTTTTTCTTTCACAGACGCACTCTCCCCAATTAGGTTCGATGCAGGATTTTAAACAGACATTCAGCTTCCCCACGCTTCCACTTCAAATTAAAGAGACTGAGTCATTTAGGCAGGAGTTTACAGGGCTCACCACGCTGAGCCGCCCTGAGCCGCTTCTCCGCCCGATGAACGCGCACCGAGCCACGCAGCCAGGAGCCAGGCCCTGGGTCGCGGCTACTTACTCCGACACTTGCTCAGAGCGACGGACTGACACCGAGCCACGCAGCAGGCCCGGCCTAACGCGTGCCCCCACCACCACCACCACCACCCGGGCCGCGGCGAGGGGGCCGGCGGCGGCGCCGACACGTTGCGCACCGGGACGGCTCCGCTCGCCGCGTCCCGCCGGCGAGGTCCGGTCCGGTCCGGTCCGGTCCGGTCCGGTCCGGTCCGGTCCCTCTACCCCCCCCACCCCCTCCGCGCGCCCCCTCCCCGCCTCGCGCCGCATTTTACTAGATTGTTTATTATTTTCCAGGGGGCGGAGGCGCGGCGGCGGCGCCGACCAATGGGGGGCGCCGCTGCCCTGACGGGCGACGCGAGGCGGCCAATGGGCGCCGAGGGTGGGCCCCGGCGGTCACGCGCGGCTCCAGAGCATGACATCATCTGTTTGCACGCCGCAGCCTAGCTTGGTGCGGGCGGGGGCGGGGCCTCGGGGCGGGGCGGGGCGGGGCGGAGAAGGGGGGGCCGCCGCGCTGCGGGTCGGCGCCGCCTCCGCGGGGGCGGGCGGTCCGGCCCGGCCCGGCCGTTAACTCCTCTCGCCCCGCCGCCTGTTAGGGGATGGGGTGGTGCTCGCCCGGCGCCCCTCGGCCCGCGAGGAGCCCGTCACCCGCCGTCGTGGCGGCCGTTAACGGCGGGTCGGCTGGCGGGGGGCCTCCCGGGCGGCCGTTAACGGCAGCTCGCAGCGGTCACCCGCGCGCCGGCTCCTCAGGCCGCCGAGTCTAGAGGAGGRTGTTGAGCGATATTACTGGGGTGACTGAGGCTGGAGTGGGCATAAGTGAGGCCCTACGGGGTAAGAGGGACGGGCTAGGTGACAAGCGCAGGTTGCACCGTGAGGCAGTGGCAGGGCAGAGCTGCGTGGATCTGCTCGGAAGAGCCCAGGAGGAGACGAGAGAAGCGTCTGAAGGGATCCTCGGGGTTGTTGGTACATGAAAGCGTCCTGCAGGGAGGGAGGGGACTAGGGGAGGTGATCAAGTGCCTCCTCGAATCATTAACAGAAACTGTTGTTACCGAGGTTAAGTCGTTACTGAGATTAAATCCTTTCTTTTCATCTCAGCATTGCTTTYTTGTTTTGTTTGTTTTGTTTTTGGGGTTTTTTTTTTGTTTTGTTTTAAAAAAAGGTCGAGTTTCTTTCTCAAAGCTTGCTGGATCTTAGCAGTTTTGATTCATTTGACCGCAATAATCTAAACTCAGTAACTGCATGTGTTTCCAAGTATCTGAAAATTATGATGCAAACTTTTAGGTGGTGTAATTTCAGCTTAAAAAGCATGTTTAACGGATTTTTAAAAATTCAATTAGTTTTTTTTCTTCTACTCTCTTCTTAGGTGCTGAGCTCTGAGAATGTACTTGGGTCCCATCCATGGAGCATTAGAAACTTGGCTATTGGTTTAAAGTGGAAACTGAATGTTCCTTTAATAGGACATTAAGAGCAGGATTTTCAGGAAAACACCAGTGTTGCAGGACTCATAAATAAAGCTGAGAGAGCTGGCAAGGCCACTTCATTGGCTTCATATGTAGACCAGGGCTTTTGAAGGCTTCTGTAGTAAACACTACTTTTTGCRGAAATATCATCCTCTTCCCCCCTGCCCCCACCCTCTTTTTTTATGTGGACGACAGAAGTCACTGTATTCCATGAAGTGCAGAAACAGGCAGTTCCTCAATGGTGGGGGCTCCAGTTTAAGTGTATTGAGACCTGAATGCTTCCAGCTTTAGGTCTGCTCCCCCAATTGTCAAGATCATTTGGGGAAAGCATTCTCCTCTGCTTTCCACAGCAGCAACATCACCATTTCCTTCTGCTACTGCATAGCTCTTCCTTCCCCCTCCCCTCTCTTACAATGTTGCCTCAGTCAGTTCACGGGCTGAAGTCCAACTTCAATTGATCTATAAATCACTGTTCATCATTTGAGGGGAATTTTATGGCTAGAAGTCTAGCCATCTCGGGCAAACCCGTAACGTCTCCATGGCACGATCTGGACCATTGCTCTGTGTCTATCTGCCACTCAGTCCTCTTAACTTTGGAACCCATTAGCCAGTTTTCCCCAACTGGACAGAAAGGTTAAAGTCTCAGAGGATGAAGCTGACTGGCTTATAGATGACATTTCTTACTAATGAGCAGACAGGTTACTCTCAATCAACTGCAAAACCTGCTGCCCTTTGCCCAGTCCATGCTGAAAGGACGTAGTAGGGAACTCTGGGAAGAACAAGAAATACAGTGGGGGAGCAACCGTCTCAGGAGATACATGGAGGGGTAGATGGGCTTATTGCAGTGGGCACAAGCTCGTTGGAGACCAGGCTCCAGGTGGCTTACAGAACAACCTGTTATATACTCTGTGTGTGAAGTCAATGTAGACAATGCAGCCGTTGTTTAAAGTAGCTGCAATATAACGTTGTCTTAGAGAACAGCAGTATACTTTACAATAGATTTCTATAATGATGAGCTTCAGGTCCTCCATGCCCAGTGCAACTTCGACTCTGCCAACTATACACCTATGGTTCTGCAATAGGGTATTTGTATAAGGGAGGTAAAGGTGGAAATGTGTCCTGCACTTCTCTAGCTACCAGCCCAGCAAAAGTGTAGGTTATTGGAGCATGAAGGAGTGATTGTATCTGAGCTACTGCTATGAACTGGTACATTATTATCTTAGGAAAATCTTACTTTCTGAGTCAACAAAACGGAAGAATCAGAATGAAAACTGAGCCAGTGTTAGCCTTCTGTAGTCAAGCATAAAGCTTCAAAGGCTTTAGTTCAACAAAAAAATCACTTATGCAGATTCCCACTCAGAGTTCACATGATACCATATGAATGTTACACTCCCCCAAGCAGTAGGCAATAAGCTTCATATGTCATGGGCCTTGAACGGTCCACAAGCAGCAACGCTCACCCACAGGCATGACTCAGAGCTGCAAAGTAGCTGTGACCCCACCAGATACATATTATCAGTCACTGAACTCTGTCTTCCATCCAAGAAACTGATAGCCGCACACCTTCTGTGTAAGAAGGAGGCTACGTGATCCACCATGATGGATACGTATGCTCATAATATAAACACAAAAGGGATTATAGATAAAAAGAGATGCAGAAGAAGGCACGGTACTGCCCTGAAAAGCTTTCAGTCTACGTAGGCACAATAAATGAGTGAGGCTTTCATATGGCCTCAGGGCTGGCCTAACTTTATTCCTGTTGAAGTCAGTGATAAAACTCCAATAAACTGAGCTTTTTTGAAAATCCCACCCTTGGGGCATTGAAGTATTCAAAGGAAGAGACTGGAAATCATGCAGGCTTTAGATTCAGTTGCAATCAGTTTTCATACTTATTTTGGTTGGCCCAGTCATGGAAGGGTTTCATCCTTCCGTCAGAAGGGTTCATCTGTCTTTCTATTTTTTTTCATACAAATTTGGCTAAGCACAATTGAACTGTGGTTCTAATTCTGCCTCTAAACTGCAATATCATGGGCAGGAAATGCTGTACGGAGCTACCAAGAACTGGCGCTCTAACTTTTTTTGATAAAGGCTGTACAGCTGATATACTGGAGAATTTGAAGGGGGAAGATAATCTTGTAGAAAAGGCCTAGGGCTGGCACTTAGGAGATCTAGTTTTCTTTCTCATTTCTGACACAAGCTTCCTGTATGACTTCAGCACAGTCATGTAATCTCTCAGTGCCTCAGTCCATCATCCCTTTAATAGGGTTACTACTTACTTATTTCCTTTCTCCCGCCCTATGTCTGTCTKTCTTGGACTGCAATTCTGCCGGGGAGTGGAGCACCTCTTGCCATGTGCAAGGCCTTCACCTAGTACAATGAAACATAATGGCTATACAGTAATGCAATGCCAATTAAATCAATAAATGAAGATGATAATATAATTTAGGSCTAGATTTTCAGCTTGTAATCCAGCCCAAGGTCAAAGTGCTATACTTCCCTGGGACCTCAGGACCTAAAGAAAGCAAGAAGGTTTTTGCACTCATGGTCAAAATCTGCCCCAAGCATTTGAAGGTTTTGGGAAAGGTTTGAGCATCTTCTCATCATGAGCATCCTTGTCTCATCTTGGCTCATGACTCTTCAATAGTTCCTGCCCTATCAATCGCTAAGCAATACAGATAAATGCCAGTACCACAAYTGCACCATAAGAGTGAGTTTCTCTTTGTAAGAGACTGAAATCCCTTCCAGTCCCATAAGGGGCCATGGTACAACAAAAGCCATGGCATGACTTGTCGTGACCTAAAATGGAATCATGCACGGAAATGTGTTAGTTGCAATGAAAATTACTTCCATTACCTGAACCTGCACTTATTCTGATTAATTCAGTGAACCTTCCATATTTAGATAAGTGAGAATTAATCATATGCATGCTGAAATGCTGTCCCTTATAATAAAATCACGCTGAACTATTCCTAATGAGTGCCACTTGAATTTGAAATATAACTAGATCCTGAGGGCCTTAGCCCTTATTTAGCAGGGCATGCAAGGCATCCAGGATCAGGGCCTTACTGTTTTCTAATCGAACTGAATGGCTTTCAAATCTCATTGCTCATCTATGATGCTAAATAAATCAGGGATAATTTAATTTGTCTGCTGAGCTAATTCTATCCAGAAATGCTTTAGAAGCACACCTACTTCTCAACACATGCAGTTGACTATATCTGGTATCTGAGACAACACTATCTCTGTATTAAATCTAATCCAGAGTTTGTTTGGGTCGATACAAAGTGGGGCAAGAACTGATGCCTTGGCGTTGCTTCATAAGGTATTTATAACTACATCTACATTAACAGCTCTGTGCTCTTTGGCTTTGTGGGTCACCCCTTTATCCAACCCATAATTAACTACATCTTCACCTGAGCTACTTTGGAGGGCTTCCTGCCACAGCATGGGCCCTGAGGAGGAAGTACACGGGGTATTATATTTATGTGTACATGTCTGAACATGCTCCTCTGTCACCCACAGGCTGAACAGAAGTTTTTTAAAAAAATGGCTTGATTCAATCTGACTCCAAATTTAAAGTTTAGCAAAACAACTTTTACACAGGTTTATGATCAATGAAAACAATTTAGAAAAGAAACAACATAACATTCCTCCACCGTAACTGTCAGTCAAAACTGTTTTTATAGTAGAATAAAGGTGGCAACTGCTGCAGCTGTTTTGCTAGTCAGGTGAACCTAAAAAAAGTATAGGAATGAAATTATTAAGTTTATTAAGCTTGAAATTGGTTAAATGCGGAGGGGAAGGGATAGTGTAACGCTAGAAAAGCATTCCTGAGAGGTTTCTATTGCTCTTTGCAGCCTTCTGCCGGCGAAGCTCGCCGCACTGTCCTCCCTGCACACGCTCCCGCTCGCCGCGGTCACGCACCGCACGGCTGAGGAAGCTGAGGCCGGCGGGGGCCGGGGGCGCCGCGGGGCCGCTCGGGCGGCAGAG
>NW_028186368.1:1085077-1086191 GCF_003343005.1 Rhea americana | reverse complement strand
GCCTCTCGGCGGCGGCCGGCCCGGGCGGCGTGCGGCGGGCTGCGCTCGCCTCCTTCGCCTTTAAAGGGGAGGCTCGGCGGAGCTGAAGGCGCAGGAGCGGCAGGAACCATGCAGCAGCGGCGGCGGCAGCAGCAGCGCTGCTTCTTCCTCCCGTGAATGTGGATCGCGCTTTCTGCGGGCGTTGGAGGCGGCTGTTGAATCTCCCCGCGGCCTCCCTCCGCTCCCGGCGTGGCTCTCGCTGCCTCTCCTGCCTGTGCTTTTTAAATGACTTGAGTGAAGGGGGGGAAAAACTGTCAAGATGGCAGCAGGAGGAGCAAGGAGGTTATGAATGTGGTGTTGATGCTGGAACAAAACCTATTCTCTTTGGCAGCCCTAGGGAGGGCTTAAAGCTTCTGGACCTGTTGGAAGACTGGTGATTTGATTTGCTCGTGTTGTGTTTGCTTTTTCCCTACGAGAAGAAGGATTTTTTTTTTTTGGACAACCAACAACCCCCCCCAGGGTGGCTTTCCCTCCCCGCCTGGCGCTCCGTCGGCGTTGAGGTTTTGGGGGGTTGCTTGTGCGTGGCTTGGGGGACACTGCAAAGTGACAGGCTTATGCTAGTATGCAATTGGATGCCTGCTAAGACTTCGGCTCCCTTTAGGGCGTTTTGAAGAAGGAAAAAGTCTTCGGTGTAATCTGAAGGACCCCTCTCCCCCCTCTTGCTGAGAGAAGGGGGAAAAGGAAAACAAACAACCCCCCCCCCAAAAAAAAAAAAAGAAAAAAGAAAACCCAAAGGAAGATATCTGCGGAAGCGACAAGGAGCAAGCTTGGAGGTGCCGGGGCGAGGGTCCTCTCCCGGCTGGACACAGCCGCAGTTGCCGCTGGAGCTACCTGTGCCCCTGCACGGAGTGAAACATAAACACACGCACCGCGGGAGCGGCCCCGGCGGTGCGGAGGGCAGCGCAGCGGGCGCCGCCCGACCCCGCGCTGCCCGCTCCGGGTTTTTAATTCCGATTTTTTTTCTTTATTTGTATTTTTTTTTCTTTCGGGCCTTCCCTCCTCGGCCTGCGGGGAGCGGCCCCGGGGGGCGCGGCGCGGCGGCCGGCCGGCCCGTAGCCGAGAGCGGCATGCCCGC